>NW_008682174.1:60548-67243 GCF_000695815.1 Acanthisitta chloris
AGTTGGCTGTTCTTAGCAGTGCTGCTGCTCTTCAATATTTCTGTTTCTGCTGTATAGAAGCAACAAACCTAGCTCTAAAGGGATCCTCCCTCTGTGCCTGCGTCCTAGCTCTGAGCCTTTTACCTTGCTTCAGATCTGAATATTTCTCCTGTTCCTCGTTTACCATTCCCCACAGTACAAGCTGCAGAGCATCCTGGGCCCTAATCCACTGTCTTGAAAAATTAAATTTTGCCTATAGCAGTAAGCTGGCTCTGATTAAAGTATCAGGCATCACCACTGCATATAGTAAACTCTACTCTTGGGTATATATATGGGAAAAAGCTTTTCTAGACTGATCAAAACAGATCTCTGGGCACAGATTGAAGCTTAAAAAGGTGGGGTTTTTTATTTTTTGTTTGGTGGTTTGGAGGTTTTTTGGGTCTAATTTACTGCATCTCAGGAGCTTCTGAGTTAGGGTGCTTCACATGACATTAGAGATATTAAAATTTCTGATGGAACTTTCAGCAGAGCAGTGCTGATTTACTATTGCTGCCATTGCAGTCATGGAAAGACTTGCTGCTTTTTTGGTCTCAGGTTTCATGATCAGTAGTGTTTTTCTTGAAGCTTTAGTTTCAGACGACAGCTTGTCACCTGAACTTCTATGGCTGAGCAATGATAGTTGAAAACACGTCCCTTCTCCATAGTGCCTTGGAAAATTGGTGTAAGTGAATCGCTACTTTTATTTCTAATCTTACTTTCTGTGAGTCTTGCTTAAATGTCTAACATCATATGAGGGCAGAAAAACACTAAAAGGCTTTTTTTAATGGTAACTTGTAGATTGAAATTGAGTATTTTTGAAAACTCCAGCTTTATACATTGTATCTGAGGTCTGTAGAGGAGCGAAATTCACCATTCTGGAGTGAATTGTGATGTCCATAGAAGTATCCTATACCTCTTTAGTGCTAGGACAGAATTTATGAAACTCTGTTTGAAGGCTAGTTGCTTTTTTTTTTTTTAATTTAAAAGGAAATGCATTTTCTTAATTAAAGAAAACAACCAGATTAGGTCAGGAAGTAGCATCTTTCTCATTGACTCTTGCTAAAACTAGTATTTTCAGTGCAGACTTGTATAAAAGGCAGTAGCTGTTGCACACTCCTGTTTTGTGATATTTGTCTGATCAGACTTCTGACTATGATTCCCCTGCATGAAGTAAGGAAGGGTCTGGCTGCTTTGCATAATATCCAGTCTTTCAGCGTACGGAATGCTAGCAAATTCTGATGACTTGGCCCATTGCATCTTTTGATGTCTCTTTTGTTTTCAGATTCTTTCAAGTGACACAGTAAATTAAGCTGTTCTCTATTCACTGCATCTGCTGACTGTCCCCCGAAGTCTTTGTGATAAGAAAGAGAGTAAAAACAAAGTAAATTATTAGTGAGTCATTTGATAATACGTGATAAAACATAAAACCAAAACTGGGGATGAACAATGTAAAATAACATTCTGATCTAGTAAATCACATAGAAGCAAGACATGGTTTTTCATGCCAGGCACACCAAATGAAAATGAGTTGGATACCTCTTCCAGTGTTTCAGACATGTGAGTGTTTTTCCTTAAAGCATATTAGTGAAGTCTTTTTTCTTGCATTAATTTTTAAATTACTTTTAAGGAAACTCCATTAATAGTTTATAATGTTCCTATAGCATTATATTATTAGCGCATCGCATGATCATGATTCAGGTGATTGTTTTAGGGGGAAGTGTCCCATTTTTATGTTCCAGCATGAAATAAAGAAATGTGTTAATGTTTGGTGATTAAATTCTTAGATGTTTTGGGACATTGAAACCAGCATGTTTGGAAAATCCCTCAGCCTGAATCATTAGTTAACCTGCATTGTAAGATGCATAAAATAGAGCAGTTTAATCATCTAAGCATTCATGTGAATGTTGTTCATGAAAATGTCAGTGTTCTAGGGGTTTGCTAGTTTTCTTGTCATTACTGTAACAGGTTTTCTTCATTTGCTGAGCTTAGCATCTGCTTTATTGACTGTTTCAAATGTATTTCTGTGACACTGTTGCCAAAGGTTTGCATTTACCAAGAACGTAAGCTAAGTGCTGTTTTCTTCTTCATTAAGTCACTTTTTTCCCTGTTTTTTTTGGGGAAAACGTTTCTTAGGAAAATATCTCTCTTTGCTCTCCTGTTTTCTTGTAAAGAGTCATCAGGTGATACTTCTTCCAACAGAGCTGGAATAAAAGTAGGTCTTGTAGAAAGCAGATGAAAATCAATTAAAAATCTTGAAAGTGTTCATAGCTTTGAACATTTTATGTGTGGAATTTTCACTGTACAGTGCAGGACTTTTGTAAGGCTTGCCTTCAAAATCATGAAACCATTCTGAGGTACCTTTACCTCAAATACGTCTAAAATTTCAGGGAGTTCACATGTCTGCTAAACAGAAGGAAAAAATCAAACATCTGTCAAGTCACTTCTAGCATATGAATCAGTGAGGTACTGGGTGGATATTAGCTGAGTCAGAAGAATAATTTTTGTGGTCACTTCATCTTACAGTACAGACTTCCCCTTCATTTTTCTTGTAGTGAAAGCCTCAGTGCAGCAATAAACATGGGAGAAGTGGTCATCTTATAAAAGATCAGAGAACGATAACAACTTTAATTGGAAAGCTGTTATCTTCCATATGTTTTCTACCTCGCTCTTTCTGGTAGAGTCTTAGAGTGCTACAACACCTGGATTCAACCATAGGCAAGCTTAAGTTAAACCTTCTCTCTATGTACACTGCTAATTGGTAGGACAATTCTGAATTCAGACATCCAGTAACTAGGTATTCATCTTAATCATCAAAACGAAGGCACACAGTAGCACAAGGACACAAGTGTTTCTGAGTTTCATACCTTGAAGCAGAAGCCAACCATTCTCTTAAGACAGTTCCTAGAAGGTTGTTCCTGCTAGCAGAAGACAGCATGTGGAATTCCGTTCCCTAACCATGGTGTCCTGTAACCTGGAGTACCTGGCTGGGGCTCTGGTTACTTCTGTTCTCTTGCTCTCAGTGCAGGAGGAGTACATACATTGTGACATCCCAAGGTGCTTATCGTACCTGCGTGTAGAAAGTTGAATCCCGTGCGTAATGTCAGTGTTATGAGGCTGCAAACACAGAAGATTTTAAGGGCAATATTTTGTGAAGTACAGAACATAAGAGCAGAATCCAAATTGCAGGTTTTGTGTTTTCCGGATGGATGTGCCTGGTTTTTGTTTTCTGTTTTTTGAACCGTAACCTTTTTTCTTTACTTAGAAGGGACACACGATTTACAGTTACATGTGTGTAATTTGTGCTGGTAACAAACCTATGCAGATGTAACAACTGAACAGATGTAGCAAGTGATTATGTGTCCATTCATGGAAGCAATACCAAAACTTTGCAGATTGTCCCAACAATATGGCACACTGTGATGGAAAGGTACAGAGATACAACTTAGCTCTGTGTATGTAGCCATCATAAATATGCCTAATAAAATCTAAGAAGAAAAGAGGTGCTTCAGAATAAAAATATACTAAGTTGTATGCCTAAGCCAGTAATTTTCATTGAATTTTGATATATAAAAGCTCACTTAAAAGGTTGTAGCAACTCTCTTGTTAAGTAATAAAAACAGACTAAATATTCATATTTTTGTTCTTTTGTTTTTCAGGTTAGTCTTCATTTTATACAAAATGTACAAAAAAATCTAAAAGAAAAGAGTTGGTACAGAATTGACTGCTGTCAGTATGGAAGGGAAATGTGATAATTTGAAGATCAAATGCTCTTTGCTATAATAATTCTGGATGAAAATTAGCTGGTAGCTATTAATGTTTCATTGAAATTCCTGAAGTTTGATGCTAGATTCACGTACTAATTGCTGTGAATTTGACAAGGAGCAAGCCAATATTTAGCTTGTACATTAAATTTCTTTCAATTGAGGAAATTAATAGGCAGTTTTAGCTCAGATATATAGGGCTGTCACTTCCTACAGCGCTGGACCTGTAGTAGTGAAAGATTTCTTACTGCCTCTCCAAGATTTGCTACTGGAGCCAGAAATAGTGTCTGAATTTTGATATTTTAGTTTTTCATAAGGATGTTATGCCTAGCCAGCTTTATAAATACTCCAAATGATCAAAAGTCTTGATGCTGAACTCTTTAGAAGTGCCAGCTGTCTTTCTGGGTATCCATCTCTTCAATAGAACAGAAGGGCATCCAGAGCATGACACTGTTGCTGCCATTATAAAGATTTATGTTCTTCAATCTTGAATTGAGAAGTAGAGAGGGAGAAAGAAACACTGGGAGTACCAAAATAATAGTACATGCAGCATAGGAAGCAGCTTTTGTTGCCCTTGCTCATTGTTCATATGAAAAAAATAAGCCCATGTGAATTAAGAAGCACTTAATGCAGTCTTGAAAGTGTCAAAGGTCACAAAGTGGAAAAGACTGATGTGTTTTCAGTTCTGAGATCTTCACACTTCTCCATTTTAAAATAAGTTAAACTCGATGTAAATTATTTCCAAATTCTGTAAAAGATGTGTTCTAATTAGAGTATGGAGTGTAACATTTTCCAGCTACAGATTTTCTGATTCCCTCAAATTCCCTGCAATACATATGTAATGTCTCTAGGCAAAACCTCCAGCTGAGATAACTCTACACTTTACTGTGGCTTTTGCTATAAGTTTATCTTTACAATATCTTTTTTTATTTGAAACCTGAATTTAGTTTGGTATGGCTGAGTGTCTGCAAAGACAACATTTTATATGCTTATCTATTCCTAGAGAAGGGGTGATTGTAAATAATGGAATCAATGATAGTCACAAAAATTCTCTATTGTTTCCTTTTAAAAAAAAAATCCCAACACCCTGTAAAATAGAAAAGTCCCCCAAAACTCCTGAAATTTATTCCTCCAGGAAACTAAGTGTTTATATAAAAACAAGGAAAAAAAGAAATGAAAGTTCAGTGAAAGTAATGTTTTGCATTTCTCATTCTGGTGGGCAGAATAAAATAATTGTTAGACTGTTTTCTGTTTCAGGCTTGTCAGGTGCCATATGCTTTAGGAGGTTTGTGTAGCTGTCTGTCCGCTCATTTTGTCATCCAGGAACTAACTAATGCACTAGAAAAATATGGTCTTCAGAGTTCCTTAATCTGAGCATGGTCCTGGACAACTTTTTCTAGGGGGCCTTTCTTGGATGTTGGATAAGGTAGTCACCAGAGGTCCTTTCCAACTTAGCATTTAGTGATTACATGATATTAGCAGTTGCATGAAGTTACAACAGAGAGTGAAATACATTTTTTTTTTTTTTTTTTTTTTTTTTACTTCTGAGAATCAGGGTAAAGTGAGCTTGCATGTTTTAAGCACAAACACTAGGACAACATAAAGAAATGTGTCAGATGTGTATGTGAGTCTAAATCTGGTTTGCTTTTTTTCCTTCCTGCGTAGAAAAGGGAAGTAGTGCTTCACTGTGGTGAAGTATGATGTGTCAATGGAAAAATATTTGACTTTCCTGAAAACACTTTGTAGAACAAAATATTATTGCATTCTCATGCTGTTTTTCTGATTTGTTACCTTTTTCATTCTCTTGTTTCCTAATGTTATAGGACTTCATATTGTCACCTCTGACAAAACCTCTACTTCACAAGTTTCATTGCATGTATGATTTGTAGTTTAGTCTTTAAAAGGAAGGTGATTTAGTCTAAAAGACTAAAAGGATGTTCTGTGATTTCTACCTTCTTTCTTCTTACTCTAGTGGGGATAGTAAACTCAATTTCACGTTCTTTTATTGATTGCAATAGGCTCAGTTCAGAATGATAGTTGTACTCCTGCTTAACCAAGCATAAAGTATATAAGATGTGTGCACTTACTGGGTGGTTCCAAACGGAGTTTGCCTTAGGCTGTCACATCAGGAAGACTGGAGTAACAGAAAGGAAAACAGAGTTAGCCTTTTGAATTAAATCTGGCCACTTCTGTCAGGGATAGCAAAAAGTGTTTCTATAAATACATCAATAGCAAAAGGAAGGGCAAGAAAAACCTTCATTCCTTGTTGGACATGGGAGGGAACAGAGTCACCAAAGATGAGGAAAAGGCTGAGGTACTTAACACTTTCTCCTTGTTGCCTTTTAATAGTAGGACAGGTTGTCCTTGGGACAGCTGGACTCTGGAGCTGACAGACAGAGCTAGGAAGCCAAATAGCCCCCCTGAAATCTGAGAGGAAATGGTTAGAGATCTGCTTAGCCGCTTGGATCCTCATAAATTTATGGGACCAGGTGGGATCCATCCCAGAGTGATGAGGGCTGGACTCTGGAGCTGACAGACAGAGCTAGGAAGCCAAATAGCCCCCCTGAAATCTGAGAGGAAATGGTTAGAGATCTGCTTAGCCGCTTGGATCCTCATAAATTTATGGGACCAGGTGGGATCCATCCCAGAGTGATGAGGGAGCTGGTGGAAGAGTTCCCCAAGCCTCTCTCCATCATTTACTGCCAGTCCGGGCTCGCTGGGGAGGTCCCAGAGGATTGGAACTTGGTGAGTGTCACACCAATCCACAAAAAAGGTTGCAAGGAGGATCCAGGAAACTACAGGCCTGTCAGCCTGACCTCAGTGTCTGGCAAAGTCATGGAGCAGAATATCCTAAGTGCCATCACACAGCACTTCCAGGATGGACAAGGACTCAGACCCAGCCAGCATGGGTTTAGG
>NW_008682175.1:0-2659 GCF_000695815.1 Acanthisitta chloris
ATCCTGGCTAAAACCAGGACAGTACACTCTTGAATCAGTGAAGATGAAGAATTATTTTACAGTTCCCAGGAGGAATCACAGAATCAATCAGCTTTGAAAAGACCTCTGATATCGAGTCCAACCTTTGACTGGATACCATCATGCCAATTAGACCATGGCACTAAGTGCCACCTCCAGTCTTTTCTTAAACACCTCAAAGGATAGTGACTTCACCACTTCCCTGCGCAGACCATTCCAGTGTTTAACGATACTTTCTGTGAAGAAATTCTTCCTAATGTCCAGACTGAACCTCCCCATGATGCAGCTTGAGGCTGGGTCCTCTTGTCCTGTCATTAATTCCCTGGGGAAAGAGGCTGACCCCCACCTTGCTGCAACCTCCTGTCAGGTAATTATAGAGAGGGCTAAGGTCTCTCATGAGCCTCCTTTTCTCTAGGCTAGACAGCCTCAGCTCTCTCAGCTGTTCCTCATAGGACTTACTCTCTAGAACCTTCACCAGCTTCATTGCCCTTCTTTGGACACACTCCAGCACTTTAATGTCTTTCCTGAATCGAGTGGCCCAGAACTGGACACTTCACTCAAGATGTGATCACAGCAGTGCCAAGTACAGGGGGAGAATCACTTCTCTAGTCCTGCTGTCCACACTGTTTCTGATACAAGCCAGGATGCCTTTGGTCTGCTGAAAAGCATAAGAAGGTGTGCAGAAAGAGTTCTCCATTGTCTGTGGGAACTGTTTATTTATAATATTTTTGCAAGCCTGTCCTCAATGTTCATTATTTAGGAGACCAGCTAACCACTTCAGCAGTTGACAGAGAAGACACAATACATAATAAAGTTTTAAACCCCAAAAAAACAGTTTCTTCAGGAAACTAGGAAGTCTTAAAACCTTATCTCTTCTTCCTTGTGTGGTAGTGACAGACAGTGGGGTTTGTTGTTATGTAGGCAATTCTTTCAGTTAGTCTTTCTCCTGGCAAAGATTAGCCAAAATATTCACATTAACTGCATTTACTAGGATGGAATAATGGTTAATATAGTCTTTGCTTGCTACAGTTTCTAAACAGAAATGGAGAACTGAAGAACTCAGGTTTGAGCTGATGATCTTTAATGTTTTCCCAGTCCTTTCTGAATTGTTCAAGGGCTGCTATGGAATGGTGGGGACTTTTTTATTTTTATGTGAATTGTAGTGGAATAGTGCATTAATAAAGACTGGAATTTTACATATACTGAGATGCCTAAAAACTTCAGATAAAAACCCAATGAGATTTTTCAGAAATGCAGTTTTTAATGGAATTTTGGCTCAGAGCATTCTCTGAAAACTCCCATTAGAAGCCAATCTGCATGCTTAAGCACCCAGATACCTTAAATATCCAGCTCTTGGTGCCTTAATGTATCAGAACTGCTTTCTTTCTGCTTCAGTGCACCTGCTAAAGAAGAATGCCTCCAAAACACAATTTTAATTTTGCAAACTGCATGAATTTAACCAAGAGGCATATAAGCATATGTCATTAAGGACATTATTCCATTCAATTAATGGTGACTGCACATGTGGCATGCATAGCACCCTGACTACACATCTACTTGCAGGAAATGGTGAGACATATATGTAGAGTATGTTGCTGGCTACAGGAAAATGTCAGGAAGTCAGCTGATATTCCTTACGAAGTGATCCTGTTCATGAATGGACAAGGATGAGACAGTGTAACATTCTTTATCTGGAAGTCTTGAACATCTTCTGAGGCCTGTCGTTAATGGAGCAGGTGGAATGGAGCAGAAGGAGGATGAGAAAGTGATTCTTATGCACTCTGCCAAAACATGCTTTTAACTTTGAGTAGCAGTGTAATTCAGTGCCTCTGGGAGCCTCCTCTAAGGGTCATAGTGCCATGTGAATGTTTCAGGACAAGTGGTGAGCATAGAGGTGATGTGGACAGTGAAACCATAGGCTGAAATATGGTCTTATGATTATTTGTTTGCTTAGCTGTTTTTTGAAGTTCAGGGGGGTCAGCAATTCTTAGTTTATAACTGTGTGTCTTCAACTATGGACATAGATGTCTGCTAAGAAATCCACTTTTTCTTTCAGAGAGGATGATTATTGCAATTATTGCTGAGAATAGATTTTAGAATATTGTTCTTTGCTTTAATTTCTTCTTGCTCCTTTGGCTTATTAAAAAAAACGCATTCCAAATCTTAGCCACATACAAGTAATATTAGAAGAGCCTTATTATTTACCAAAACAAAAATCTACAATATTGTCATCTCCTGCTACTCTGGAGAAAGTAGAATGACAAAGTCAGTCAGCTGTTATCTCCAGGCATATCTGGATCTTTTTTGGTTCTGGCACTTTTGTATCAGTTTATATCTGATAATCTGGACTCCCCCTAATGTCAGTTATAATATTTCTCTCTTAATAACACTGTAGCAAACATTTCCTTCCTAAAACTGACAAAGAAACTCTGAATTTACATGGCATGTAAGGAGTGAAAAAAGCTGGCTAATATTGTGGCACACAGCATTGTCCCTGCACTGCCTGTTTTTGTGAGAACAGCACATGTACAAAGAAAGGCAGAGCAAGGATACTGCCTCTGCTGAAACTGCCCTGACTGTCAAGATCAACATCTGAAATTTCCACCTAAGCTGTGTGAACCCACCAGAATCCATCTGCTGA
>NW_008682175.1:2672-7157 GCF_000695815.1 Acanthisitta chloris
CTACAGTCCATCTGTTGTTGCACTGCCACAAAGTTTGCCAGCCTCACCTCACTCCAGTATTTGAATACTTTTCTTCCCTTGTGGGTCTCCTCCATGTTCTTGTCTCTCTCTCCTCTATATCTTTTGCTTTGTTTTAGAAATAATTTGCCTTTACAATATCTGAAATACATAGAAGGAGGAGGTTATATTCCTACTACCCTCCAGTTAGCCAAGAACATCTTTGCTCAGGGCAAAATATAGATCTGTTACCTGTATACCATCATTGCCTATCTTCAGTTGCTCTGTACCAGCACAGATCATTTCAGGGAAGACATTGATACTGTTTCACACTCCTTAAGACTGTCACTCATATTTAGGCTGTCACATGGAACTATTAGAAATTTAGATTGTGGTTTGGTTTTTCCTTACTCTTGAGAGAAGTATTTTTCATGTATTATTTACCTCTCAATCTGAAAATTCAAGCTTGCCTTTACTGCATCAAAATACAAAAGAGATAAATGCCCAGTTACATCTTTACTCACATCTATGTTATATTTGGGGAAGGCCCAGCTGAAGTCTTTTAACCAGAGGACTAGCTTTTTTTGGCATCAGCCCTGGCACAGTGCAGAGAGAGTGGGGATGAATAGAACAGCAGGCTGATTTCTGTGCAGCAGAAGAAAGAACAACATACTCTCTTTTACAGTCCTCACAGTCCAGCCAAGGAGATTTTCATTACTTGCTCTCAGGTTAGATGTTTATCAAGGAACAAGAGTTGAATTTGGACCCTTGCAGAAGCATAGAGAAAAGAGAAGGAAACCTCCATTACGTGTCATAGACTTGGAAAGGAGAGTGGTGTACAAACAGGCATAGAGAACACAATATTTAGGAGCTTCTCTGTAGTCAACAGGTTTCATTGAGTCAGCCAGGGTTGGGAAAGCAGTGTTGGACACCTTGGGTACCACTCAAGGAAAACGTGGTTTGCAGCAGGCCCACAGTTGTCCCGTCTTTTTGCAGTACCTACTCCATCTGTCTCCCTGAAGTCTGAATTATGTATAATAATATCACAGAGCCATTCATTTCAGTGGGGGGTGCATGTGTGCATCACTCCACCTCCTCTACAGTGCATGTAGGATGACTGAAGTGTGGGGGAGCATATTTTTATGAAAGCTCGATCAAACTGAAATGCTTCATTGCTGTATCTGTCCCACCCAAATGCAGACTAGCTGCCATAATACAGCAAGGCTGCCTTGAGAGGTGGTTGGCGCCCCAAGGCTATTAGTGTTTAAGAAGCATTTGGACAATGCCCTTTACAGTATACTTTAGGCTTTGGTCAGTCTGTAATGGTCAAGCAGTTGGACTAGATGGTCACTGTAGTTCCCTTTCAACTGTACTATTCTAGCCTAGTCTAGTCTGTGCTATGCTATGCTATGCTATGCTATTCTTTATAGTCTGCATTCACTGAGCAGAGATGTTTAGATCAGCTGTTAGGCTTCTGCTCTGCATCTGCCTTGTCTCGAATTTCCCTTTCTCTCTAGACTTTAGGGGCACTAGAGAGGCTGATTCCTTAATTCAGGCATTGAGTTACGAGGCTGAAAAAAGCTGGCTGAATCAATCCCCTCATACACACCCTTGCTTTGCCTTGCCCTGGGTTTAAAGTGATTACAAATTCACTATTCATCACAACTAGGAGAGGTTCAAATGGTTAATTATTCTGTTAAAATAAAGAAAAAGGCAACAACCTGTGCCTTTAATTTCAGATTTGCTGCTATTTAGCTTCAACTTCCAGCCAGTGAATCTTGTTAGATTTTCATCTGCTAGATTAAAGGACTTTTCTCCTGGTACTTATCCTTTTGTATAGGAATTTGTATGTATGGTAACATCAGAGGTTAAAATCAGAACGTAAGGAGCACTGAATACTTTTGTACTTTGCTTAGGAGAAGATGGACTTACAAAATGCCCAAGCTGATGTGACCACTTTTCACAAAGAAAGAACAAATAACAATGATGCTCTCTCTTGACAAACAAGACAGAGAAATAGTAGCAGCAGTGAAAGCCTAGAGAATAGCAATTTCTCAGAATTTTTGAAAGGACTGGATCTCTACTCCTTCATGCACCATTCAATTTGAGGCACTACTTACTCAGTAGTTTATCCCAGGCAAGAACCAGTGCCTTCAAGAGATTAGGTAATGGAATTATTTAGTAGAAAAAGGATGTTAAAGGCAAGCAATGACTAGAGAGGCCCTGAAATAGGATTAACTCAGTGCATGGATGAAGAAAAAGAATAAAAAAGCAGTAAGATTGTGATATGTTTGGGCCCACAGACTTTGTCCCACTTTCAGAGGTGTTATTCTGAAAGGGATAAAGGTATACTTGTAGGGCATATATAGAATGGTACAGGTCAAGAGATACCTATTTTCATTAGAATGCATATATCTGCTTAAAATATCATCCAGTATAATAAAATCTCCTGTGTTTGATTTTTTTCTATGTTCATTTGCACCACAATTTGGTTGGATTGAAAAATTTTGAGCTCAAGTGGATTGAATGTCTCTGTAGCAATATTAGGTTATAATATTTACAGTTGGAAGGGACCTACAAGGGTCATCTAGTCCAACTGCATTATTAGCTCAGGGCTAACCAAAAGTTAAAGAAGGTTGTTTAGGGCATTGTCCAAATACCTCTTAAGAACTAAAAGGCTTGGGATATTGAACATTTCCCCGGGAAGACTCTTCCAATATTTGACAACACTCTCAGTAAATATATGCTTCCTAATGTCAGGACTAAAAGCTGTGTCCCCTGACACAGCTTTGAACCATTCCCATGTGTCATGTAACTGTATACCAGGAAGAAGAGCTCAGCACCTCCCTCTCCACTTCCCCTTCTCAGGAATCTGTAAAGAGGGATGAGGTCACCCCTCAGGCTCCTATTCTCCAAACTGGGAACACAAAACATCTTCAAGAACTCTTCATAAGACATGTCTGCCAGCCCTTTCAATAGCTTTGTTATTGTCCTCTGAGTGCATTTGGGTATTTCATGACCTTTTTTTAATTGTGAGGCCCAGAACTATACAGAATACTCAAGGTGGAATTTTCACCAATACTTAGTACAGTGCGATAATCACCTTTTTTGATGGGTTGGGATTTTATGGAATTTGCCCTTTGGCTGGCAAAGACTCATATTGAGTCTGCTGTCAATCAGCACCCACAAATCCCTTTCTACAGGGCTGCTCTGAATTTTTTAACATTCTTCCCAGAGGTCAGAAATTTGTTTTGATTGACCTCAGACTTTATGCTGCTCCACCATTAGTACCCATGTGAAAGATCAGGAGTGGATAGTAATTTGAATAGTAATAATTGGACTCCAAATAGTAATAGTTGTACTAGCCTCTACAGTCTTATGGTGATGCCCCTAATTCAGGCCTCAGGGAGGCAGCAAGCCTCCCTGAAAAAAGGGTCTGGTCTGTAAATGGGTGTTTCTGTTCCAAACCACCACGTTACACATCATGTCACCAACACAAAAAGGAAGTGGAACTGTTGGAGCAAGTCCAGAGGAGTGCTGTTAAAATCTGCTTAGCGAGAGGTGGCTCTGCCCAAATTAAGGTGCAAACAAGACCATATGCCAAAAGTAAAATATATGTTAGTAATATAGCAATATGGGTTTGATTATATTTATAAAGGTGAGGTAGAGAGATAGAAAGAAATAGGAAAGAGAGAGGGAGAGAGGGAGAGGGGAAGAAAGAGGTAGGGAGAGATAGTCAGCACACCTGGATCCAGCAGTATCCTATTGGTCCATCTTCACCTTAGGCCTCTCAGTGGTGGGGGTCCCGAGTCATTCTTCTGGTGGTAGGGGTCCCAAATCATGCTGTTGATAATGAGGATCCCTAGTTGCTCCTCTGGGAGTACCACCTTTATACAATCCAAGTTCCAGGTATCCATATTTCCATATATCCTAATTTCCATGCAAAGCAAGGACGGCTGTGCCTTCACTTGCTGGTTCCTCAGGGTGGGGGTTCAGTGGTCACAGATACTGCCTGTCCAGGGTGATCTTTGACCAGCGATACGTATATGCAGTTTCCCACAGCAGGAAATTTTGTTTAGATACATTAATCAGGACATTAACCAGATCTAACCTGTGCCAGTCCTGGAATTAGCACAAACTCATCACCTTTGTACTTATCTCAAGTTGCTGCTGTGGTAGCTAGTGTAACGAAAAATCCCTTGTGTGGCCTTAACAGTGTTTGAGACAGGCAAGGTGTTCTTTAATTCCTTACAAAGGCCACAAAGCCAATAAGAAGACCGGAGCATCTTCTCTATGAAGACAGGCTGAGAAAGCTGGGGCTCTACAGCTGCATAGCAACCTTCCAGTATCTGAAGAGGGCCTACAAAAAAGCTGGAGAGGGACTCTTCATTATGAACTGTAGTGACAAGATGTGTATAAATTAAAACAGGGGAAATTTAGACTAGATATTAGGAAGTTCTATAATGTGAGAGTGGTAAGACACTGGAA
>NW_008682176.1:0-304 GCF_000695815.1 Acanthisitta chloris
CATTGATTAATCTTTTTAGCTTCTTTGCTTCATCCCCCCTTTTCTAAGCACTAAGTACAACAGGGTATCTTTCTCTAAAATTTTCTGAATTTATTTGCCCTATGCCTTTTACATGTGGTTTTTATTTCTATTTATGGCTTTGAAAATTCAGGGTTTAATTCAGGGTTTAATGAACAAACACATATGCAACCTTTTATACTGCCCACCGACTGCTCGGCCAGGGGAGCAGCCTCGGCGGCCGCAGGGTGCAAGATGCAGCCGGACAGCCCAGGAGCCGGTTCCTGCAGCGGGTGGGCGTGGGGAC
>NW_008682177.1:0-15368 GCF_000695815.1 Acanthisitta chloris
ATTAAATTTAAAAAAATTGAAAATGGAGAAAACAAAAGGAACTTTGGAAAAATAGCGGGATTGCTTTGTTAAACCATTTTCAAATTTGAAATTAAAGGAAAAATATTCTTGTTTGGCTTCTCACTTAAATTTCCAATCAAAATAACTAATATTTAGATTATTTTTTTGGGTTTTTTTCATTCAAAATGTACTTTTTTGGGTATCTTTGTCTAGTAGAAAGGCATAATGCAATTTCTATGTGAATGAATAATCCTCCCATATTAGAAAACCCCACTTTCTTATGCATGTGCTGTACACACAGCTCTTGTGCACTTGGTATAACTGATGCACAACACATACCGTCTATATTCAGAATACATTTCACCATACAACAGTAGTTTGTCTGCATCTGGAAAGCCTTGGGATTGGTATGTACATACTGTACTGTTCATTTACTTGTGAAGAATAAGACTGAAGCATCCAACCAAGATATAGCAGATATGACTATTTCAACTGGCATCAGGATGCCAAGAAACCATGGACGAGGGGCTAAACCTCTTGAATCTTGCATATTTTCAATAGCCTGAAACACAAACAAGCCTTCATACATGGTGTTCTTCATGCAATTGTCCTGAAAACACACTCCAACTTAGTTTATTTCAGAAAGAAAAAGCAAGAAATTCAAGTTAAATGAACAGATATCTGCTTTTCTTCCACAAAGAGGCACCAAGTTTTCCATTATCACAAATATGCATTCTAGCAGCTATTTACACATGAACTGCTCTCATTATGGTTTATCAGGATTTATATTCCTAATATTAGGAACCTTAGAGATGAGGTGCTCTGGTGTTGGGTAAAAAGAAGGAATGACTTAAACAAGGATTTAGTACAGGAATGTCCCAACCTTGACAGTGTTCAAAGCCAGGTTGGATAAAGCCTTGAGCAACCTGGTCTAGTAGGAAGTGTCCCTCTCCATGGCATGGAGAGTTGGGACAAGATAATCTTTAATGTCCATTCCAACCCCTTAACATTCTATGATTCTGTGATTCCATGAATCTATGAATGTGATCACAGGTGTAAAGGACTGGGGTGCAACACTGGTATTTCAAAGAATCTGGAACTGCTCCTCATATTGCAGTCACAGTACACATCAAAGAATTAGAGAGTTTCTAACTTTTCTAGTGGGGAATTCACTTCCTTTATGACTTTATAACCTGCAGTGATGCTACAAGGTGTTAATGTGCTTAGGTGCTAAAGTGTTAACTGGTGAGTATTCTAGAAAAATCTGGGTATCAAGTAGCCTCTTTAAAGTTTAATGGGTAATCATCAAGTTTGCACTAATTCATAAATAAATTAATGGTTCTTGAAATGTATGGACTGCTTTCTCTGCTTCATTCTATTTGCTGTATTTGCACTGTGATCTTGCTGAGTTATCTGGTTTTCTTCCATTTTTTTTTTTTTTTGAAATACAGGTTTGCCATCCTTGAGTGGTGTTCTCATCATGAGCATCCTAGAAGCCAAATAACCAAATCATGTAGTCTGCATCGCAATGAATCTCCAGACATGTACCCAGGTGCTGTTTAAAACATGCCATCTGATTTGCTGAAGTAACAGAAAACTGAAAAAAAACAAAAACCACAGGAAAAACAAACAAGCACTCCCCCAAACAAACCTTCCAAACCCTCTGAATTTTCTAACTGTGGGATCTGGAAGCATGATGTACTTGCTCACCACACAAAACATTGCTCAATCTATCTTCACTAGCATCCATTATTTCCTCTTTTGAAGCTCATGCTGAGTTAAAAGGCTGCTTTGTGTGTAAAAAGGCAATAATTAATAACATATTTGTATGTGAGAAAAGAGTTCTATTACTATCTTGAACAAGCAATTAGATGGAAAGCAATGATAATGACACACTGACAACACTAGTAGGTAAAAGGAGAATGAGCTAATCTTTGTGTCAAAGAAAAACTTGCTATTTTAATGCCTTATCCAGTGTGCCTAAATAATAACACTGTCATTATGTGATGTTTATGTTCAATTATAAACATATACTTAACTTAAAGTATCATATTCATTTGGTATGAATATACTTTTTTTTATCCAATGATACTTTGAAAAATTTTCTATGATATCCTGCCATACATCAGTTTCAAAGAGTTGGAAGGATAGCTTAATTTATGGCCTGGAGCTATACAAACTTGATCATATCAGTATAGCTGTCAGGAAACAATTTACCTGTCCTTTGAGAATTTTTGACATATCAACATTTTCCCTTTTAAAATAAGACCAGAAAAGTCAAAATCCCTAAAATAAAATAGCGAGACTTGACTAATCCTTCAGTCCATACCTAATATAGTTTCACATATTGTGAACAACAACAAAAACAACAAAAAAAACCCCACAGCACTGACCGGTTGTTTTAAAATACACAGTTTTACTTTGGTAATTTTTTTTTACACCATTCATTGGCTTTTAATTAATATTTTTTGATAATTTACAAATATTAGCTAGCACTATAAAACTCAGGTCTATTTACTAGATCCCGAAGTCTACACAGAGGACAGCCATGGAAAGCTGATTTCTCATCAGTAAGAAAATGAGAATTCTGCGTCTGTGTATATGTTTAAAGGCAGTTCTCAGACTTGAGAAACATCACAGACACACAAAAAATAAATTGGAATATTAGTAAGTTCTTGTCTAATTATCAAAAATCTGTTGCAACTGTACAATTTTTGAAGACCAACTAATATTTATATCCTTGGATTTGTAATTCTAAAAAATACATTCATTCTGAGAAAGATGGGAAAAGTGATACTATATATTCGGTACTTGATTAGCAAATACTAATTGTGGCAATAATAATAAATCCTAAACAAATTGTTCCAGAAGTGTGTTTCAGACAAAGAAAACCATGTTATTTAAAAAAAAAAGTTGTTGACATCTGTTGGTAGTTATTTGCATGTTTACCCTGTGTTTATTATTTACATTTTGTGCATTAAGAGTCTTATTGTTTATTAAAAATGAATTAGTGAAACCAAACCTTATGGCAACAGAGAAACACAACAGAATGAAACAGAAACTGTCAGAATAAAGCAAATCTGCCCTGAAGCCCTATTAATCTGAGGCTTTATGATTGCCTGCTGTTTGTGCTAAGATGTCAACAACTGAAGTGTTGTAGGTTTGGGATATTTTTAATCTCCAAATGCAACAACCGTCAGTCAGAGGAGAAATTGCGTTTGACTAAATGAGTGTGGCTCTCCTTTGGAGTAAAGGGAATGTGTCAGAATTATCACAGTGAGGCTGGCATAGTGTCTGAGCTGCATTAATTTATCTTGGAGGTCTTTAATGTCTCCAGAAAAGTAGTGCACACAGACCACATGCTTTTTCTGACACATAGAGCGATTTCCCAGGAGACCTTGCATCGCTCTACAGTACCAAAAACAGTCTTAGGCAGCTTGACACAGACCGAGTTTCAGCAGTAGTCTAATTTCCCTAGGATTTATATTCTCCTTAATGCCAGCAACACTATCCTTAGGGAAAGCTGCACATAGATGAATTTTTTTTTCATTTTGTATTAGGATTATGAATGGCACTGTGGTTAAAAACAGTGATAATACATAGTTTAAAGCTAATCAGTGACATGTAGAATATTATCAAATTCTTTTCTCAGTCTCACTGCATCCCTAACTTGAAAGGGGAACAAATTCAATGTAATCTTTTAAGAAGCTTGGCAGAAGGTATATAAACTGAAAGACAACAAGACAAATAATTTATAACTTCTAAAAGAGAAGGGAGTCTTGAAAAAAATCCCAGAGGTTAGTTTTAAAAGAATGTTACTTACACTAGAGGAAATCTAGCAGCCACTGGTAAGCCAGTCCCCACATTGACTCTGACCACAGGTGTGAAGGATAAGAGATCATTACATCTTCCCTGACATAAAGGATCCTTTGGCTGCACTCCTTTTGTAGCTTAGCAGGAGTGAATAAATTTTGCAATACAAGTTCTTCAGAGTCATGCAAGGGAAATATTTTTAAATCACAGTCCCCTTTTTAACAGTCCTCCAACCATTTGTTTTTGTGTACTATAAAACATTCACTTGCAAGCCAAAGAGCAGGAGTGTGGTGCTTAGGGCTTAGACACTGAGGAGGACTGTGGAAGTCTCTGCATACCTTCTCAGATGAAGGAGGAAAAGAGTGGAGCAGTAACAGGAAAGCAAGTGTTGAGGCAGGATCACACCAGGGATCTGGTTTGAAGGGACCACCAAAAGGGAGGCTGCTCCTTTTTAATCCTTCCAGCAGGGTCCATATCAGTGCTTGAGGAGAAGAATTTTAACTGGCAATATGGGAAGATCAGGTCAATAACTGAATCTGCATATTTTGTGGCAAAAGAATAGTTAATGGTGCACTGTATGAATGCAGAATACACTGAGATTAAAACATAGGCATTTCTTTTATTCTGCTAAGTTCTTATACTCAAACTAAGTATAATTCAGAGTAATTTTCCTAACAGGATAAGGTTGCAAAGTTACCTTTACAATAGAAAAGTCAACAAACCCTATATTAGAAGAGTAAAATGGCACTGCTATAGAACATTTATTTATTTTTTTTCTATTTGATCAGCTGTGAGGGACTCTAACTTGCAGATTTCCTTATTACTGTGCCCTGAACTCTCTGCATGACATGACTTGAGAGGATAGAAGAGAATTCACTGTATTAACAATGCATGCATTAAATAGATAAGTTTATTCTGAAGACAATACAGTAACTTTCATATATGTAATGAAGATGGCTTCTTAGTAGCAACTGGGCAACATTGTCATTGAAGATTTATAGCAAAAATTCATATTGAAATTTGAGCAATAATAATTCTTACTCAAGTCAATATTTTAATTGCAGACGATATATTTCTACAATCAAGATTACAAACTCAGTGCTCAGAAACCACTAAGGCTTTTGGAAAATGTTGTACTCTTATTTCTTAGAAAAAAATGTTACAGGCGGCTTAATTATTGCAACATATTACTTGGTGGTTGTATTGCTTATTCCCATATTTTAAACTTTCAAGATATTTGGTTTGATTTGGTTGGTGTTTTTTTAATGCATTTATTTTATTTTCCTTACTGCTACAGCTGATATAACTTTAGTTTTAAGTTTTCCTCTTTATTTGTTCCAAAACAAACATTTAAACATCTAAGCTCAGAAATACTACCACTTAATTCTTCTGGCTCGTTTTTTCAGAGTAATGTCTTTCATTGTGTTTTGTTTTAATTCCAGTAAATGGCTTCAGGAGTTTGATACTGGGTGTGGGAATGTTTCTGACCATTCTTTAGTTTAATGATAAATGATTTGCTTAAGAGAGAAGGGCCCCAAAGAGAAAGAAATGGCAAGCTGGTAGGATTTGAATATATTCATTTGAGTGCTGTGATTGGTAACTGGACAAAATGTGTAAGCAGATGGAGCTCTGTTATCACTATTTTAGCTTCCTGAACAATGTGTGTAATAGTCATTTGGCCAGTGAATGCACTGATTGGAGCTAAGAAATACTGAATGTCTCCTGACAAGATGGAAGACAGCTCAACATTGACCAAGGTATGCTACCTTTTTGCAGATGGTGGTCTAATGATGTATGATCATTTGAGAAAAAAACCCTTCATCTAGGCACAGGTGGTCCATTGAATTGTCCTGGAAAAAGACACCTATTTGTCCCCTCCTCCCCATGCCCAATCAACAGCAACGACAAGATGAACAAACAAAAACTAGAAAAAAAAAAAGCCAACAGTAAAAACCTCCACAGCTTCACCATCAGCAAAATACCACTGCAAACAAACCCCCTCCCACCCCCAACAAACACCCAGACTGAGAGACTCAGAACATATCCCTAGCAAAAAGTGCTGCTGCTCAAGTGGCAGACAATGCACTGCTGAAGTTCTGACTGTTGTGTCAGAGAGCAGTCCCGTTAACCAGGGCAGCATGGTGACAATTATGCTTCAAACAGATTCCTGTAAAGTGGCCTGAAATCATGATTATCATCAAGAGAATACACAGCACACAAGGGGAAATTTGGAGAGCCTAGTCCTCCCATCCCTTCCCTGAGCTGCTCTGTGACTGAGAGCAGTCATTATAGCAGTTTCATGTTTGCTGTTTCTTCAAATCCCTTACATTAACAATAAGAGATCTTTGGCTATTTAAACTGTACATTAGAATCACAGAATCTTTACATTGGAAAAGACCTCTAAGATCATCAAGTCCAGCCATTAACCCAACACTGCCAAATCCACCACTAAACTGTTCTCCTAAGCACCACATCTACATGTCTTCTAAATAACTCCAGGACTGAGTCATCTACATCTTTTAGCAGTCTTTACCAGTGTTTGACAACCGTTTCCATGAAGGAATTTTTCCCAATATCCAAAATTAAACCTACACTCAATAATGTAAAGCAGTGTCTTACAGCATGCTTTCAAAACATCTAGAATAATATGCTGCCAAGTTCTACAATAGCCCTCTATTCACCACAAAAATAGAAATAGGTGATAGTAAAGACCGACTGGCACAACATAGTCTTGGAGTCTCATTCAAACTCGAGTCAGTAAAGCCAGCTACATCTAAAACACTTGCCTGTCTTATAAAGTAGCCCTGAATAATTTGCTGTTTGGGGAGATTTAGAAATAAAATTCTCCAATACTCCATCTGGCCTTCATCCTAAGAGGATACCTATTCACTCTAGGGTAATACTTTGAGGCTTGAGCTATTCTCTACGTCTTAGAAAAATGCAATTTTGGAGTACTGTATATTGTTTTTCACTAACATGCAAATATCTTTTTGATTTTGAATAAATTCTGAATCTGAATAGATTTTGGATGGTTTATTAGACAACAAGATAACCAGATGATCAGGCCTCACGCTTGGATGCATCTATCTAATATATTTTCCTCTCATCTGTCTCTTCTTTTTATGCATACTTTGAGCTATGCTCCCCTCTGCATTTTTTTTCCCATTTCCACACCTAAAATGCTTGTAAACCAGCAGAAAACTGGTACTGATTTCAGGTCATGTAAAAACAATAAGTAAATAAAAAGCATAACATTTTTATGCTTGTCTCTGTAAGTTCAAGTGTCGCTATGTGCACACTTACACAATGTGGTTATGGGTTTTCCATTAACCTCCTGGTAATATCCAGGAATTCAATACAATCAGGACAGTATTGCCTCTGATATTTGTAAAGAATAATTTAACTTACACAGATCCCCTCAGGAGGGGCTCCCCTTTAAAACTGTGCTGTTGCGGTTAGAGTAACCTTAACCAAAATATGCATGCGTTTTAGAGAAAAACGATTACATGGGACTTGAAGCCACATAATTTTTTCTAGTTGAGATAATTAATGTTAAATTAATCACAACTTTATGAAAATAAAGACCAGGAAACTAAGCACTATGTATTTTATTGTCCCATAAAACAGAGCATAGGATATTCATATTAAAAGGAGGGACTTATAAACAAAACTGTAAAATATTTATTTTCTCTCTTCTGTCCTCCTATTGGAGAGAAATGCTATTAGAGTTGACTGAAACTGAATTGTTAAGTAGTTGAGAGTGGTTTTATTTGTTTTTTTAAATTTTTAAACCAAAATTCAAGACAGCAATGTTAATAATTGAAAAAAAATTAAAAAGAGGAATAAAAATCATATTGCTGTCTTTTGCTTGTTTTTCTATATTAAAATATTTGCAATTAGAAAAATCTTAATTATCTGCATGCCTCTTACGCACACACGACTAATAGAATCTATCTTTGAATTCATTAAGCCTAACTGGTTTGGCCAGGTCAAATTATTTAAAAGCACTGTTTATTCTTAGTATTGCTACATTTGTATGATCTATATAGGTATCTTCTTGTAATTCAGCAGTATGGCAAAGCCAAGTTCTGAGATGACACTGAAAGATCATATATTTTAACAAATAATAACATGTTGAGATCTTCTTTCTTGCCCTCTTTTTTGGTTGCACTTTCATTCTTACTCCAGATTTAAACAGGGCAAAAGATTTTTCTTGAATAATTGGCATTGTGAATCATAGACATTTCAGAGCCCTGGAGCTGGAACTGGAGAACAGGATTCATCTCTCCTATGATAGCAGTTGGAAGTTAGGCAAACAGGTGAGTTTCTCAGCAGGGTTCCCTCCATAGCTAGCCGAGAAAAAGAAAAAAATCCAGATGAGGTTGCTTAGCAACTTCAACTTTCTTCTAATATCTTAGACAGCTATCTTAAAATGGGATGAACCTTCCTCTGGAGACCTCTTTCTCCTTCCAATGATTATAGATGAAATGACTTTAAGTGAATTCCTATCTTCTGGACAAGGAAAGGAAGTAAAATTAATTCTGTCTCAAGATCCAATTACAGCACAATTAGAGATTTTGGTTGTGCTCCAAGGACTGCAGTGGAAGGAAACTTGAAAATTGCCACACAGGAGGTGTGAAAGTTCATCTAAATAACCTAATGTAAAAAGAATAGGTATTTCCCAATCTGGTGGAGTACAGCAATGGCACTTGCTGTGAAGATTATGCATTTATGCATCATTTTACATCCATAAGCAGAGAGCAACATGGGAGAGGTCTGGGAATATTCTGCATCAACAGCCTAAGATCACTGCTAATAGACTTATTTATGCATGCACATTTATCCCAATTTAAAAAGAATGAAATCTAATTTATTCAGTTTTGGCTTCATCCTTTACCTTTGCCATATCAAGAGGCAAAACATTGTCTGACAGAGCATTGTTTCATTTTTTAAAAAGTGCTACTTCTGCTATTTTCCTTATTCTAAACCAGCTTCTTCTTCAATGTTAGAGGAAAACAGCTCTCCTCCCACGAATTTTTCAGTAACTCTTCACAACTGTCATATGTCACACACTGTAAGCAAAGAATTTAGGCATCAAGCTTATGAAGAAATGACAGCTGAACGGTTCGCAGTTCATCTTGATCAATTTTTGAATGCACATACAAAGCTCCTAAGGACTCTAGCTATAGAATTAAGGTTGGAAATTTCATGTGGAGCAGAAGTACTTTTTAGGTGTTCCCTGGCAAGTCACAGTATTTATTTTTATTTTCATAATTTTTCATTGTTTCTGTAGTTAGCGGGTGACATTTCCACTGCAGAGCAGTTTGCTTCTGAACCACAGGGATTTCTGATGTTGCCCTGAAACAGTTAGGTGGTTAGTTAGTCTGTGTGCTTGTGTGTATACACTCAAATGACAGTAGGAGCAGATTCAGACCAATGAGTCTGATGTAAGATGAGGGGTTTGCTGTGGTCCTTTAGAATGATGCTTCTATAACATGAAAGTGTGGGTCGGTTATGCCTGTCTATGGGAGTGGCACAGTTTCTAAAAGGTATTACATTCTTTGTTTATATGCTTGTTTTATCTAGAATTTACTTAAACACCATTGTAGATTTGGTCCTGTGTTCTGTAAGTAGTGTAAATGGAGGTTCATCCTGTACTGGAATGTATGCTCTGTTGGACTGGAGACTTTAATTTTTTTATTAATACTTAAGAAGCCAAATTTTCTTAATATTTGGAGGTAAGAATGTTATTTGTTTTTACTAGAAAGTGGATTCAGGTAATCTGAATCAAATTGTTCCCTTAACTTTATTTCCTATACCGAAAGACTATTTAATTTGATTTTTTTCACTTCTGCAGATTAAGCTTTTTTTTTTTCACAAGTACATCTTGTAAAAGTGTATTGCTACTGAAGAGATCAAGAAATTTTCCATTCAATGTGATTTTTTTCAAATTCTAAGAAATGAGAAGTTCTATCCCCAAGCAAAATAGTTTCAAAATATTTGCAGACTAAGATGCAAAGGAAAACTATTTGGATTAGATCAACAAAAAAAATGCATTTAAATAATTTTGAAAGGTTTCATTTCATGCAGAAATCATATAATCAGAATTTTGTCCCCAATGGATTGATAATGGAAATAAACAAGAAGCAAAGGATATTTATCAATACTTTCCGTGAACCAGTATTTCCATGGAAAAAAAAAAAAAGTAACCAGGTCTAACTATCCACATAAAAAGTGTTTATATAAGACTGAAAAATTAAATTCTAAGTAAGTCAGTTATAAGAGCTGTGACTTGAAACTCAGCTTGGCACTGTCACTTTCAAGCACATGACTTTATCTTAATTTTCTCTTCATGTACTAGTATCTTCCGTCCTATATTTGTCACTTTTTGCTTTAGTTTACTGCATTTTACTTTCTGTGTATGCAATCAATTATGCTTCTATGAACATTTCTGGTAAATTGATTGCAAATCTGAACACTGATTTTATATACATAACTACATTGGTTACTATGTACTTTGAAAATCTTCACCTGCTTTGAACTGAATAAATGCTAGGGAAATATTAAGGCCTTGCTGCTGTAGAATCTGGCCTGATATTTTAAGACTGTAGTGCAGCAGAACCTAACCCAAATTTATCTTATTTTAATATTTCAAAACTTGTTTCTTCAGACCAAGGAAATAAAGCAAGATAGGAGTGATAAATACCACTGATTCATGGATGACCAAAAAAATATCAAATAAATAAATAAATAAATAAATATCAAATAAATAATAAATAAATAAATAAATGTCTATGGTTTTCTAAAAATGTTTTTGTACATATTTAACCAACAAAACCAAGTCAAATTTAATATTAGTTTTGATTCTTGACTTTTTCATGGAAATAAATGGAGAAGATGTATATGTATGCAAATATGCATATGAATGTGTGTGTATGCAAATAATTCCAATAATTTCGTGCCAACTATCTAAAAAATTCACTGTGTTTTTACTATGGTTTTCTAAAAATGTTTTTGTACATATTTAACCAACAAAACCAAGTCAAATTTAATATTAGTTTTGATTCTTGACTTTTTCATGGAAATAAATGGAGAAGATGTATATGTATGCAAATATGCATATGAATGTGTGTGTATGCAAATAATTCCAATAATTTCGTGCCAACTATCTAAAAAATTCACTGTGTTTTTATCAAGCTGGGAAAAAAAATCAAATTTAGGAATATAATTTACTTTAAAATACTGTAAACAAAGTATATAGATTAAGCTATGAAACCGATGGTTGCATATATTCTTAACCAAAGCTTTTACTACTGTTTTTCTCAAACCAAAAGCACAAATAAGTCTGGAGATATGTTAGCCTAATCTGTGTAACACCAGATTGTCTTATACATGTGTTTTAACCTTGCTTTGCTTTAAATAGTTGAAAGTGTAGCAATGCCTATTTGTTCTTATGTTTTGGTCTTGATCTATGTTCCTTCCTGTGTACACGTCCTTCCTCATCTCATGTCTTTTTTGAGAACGTAGAGCCATATACTGAAATGTAATTCTCCTTCAAATGAGACAGACTGGCAGTTCCTTGCATAATTGTACGAAAGAAAGAGGTTCAAAAGTGGAAAAGAACCAGAATATTTCTTATACTCTCTTATGCCTTAAACTCTGTATTGGCCGTACATAGGTTAAGTGCAACCAAAATCTAGTGCTTGTCAGGTCTGATTTAGCAATGTTCCAATAATCTTTCTAAGTCATGCACTTTATAATATTCTTTAATAAATGAATCATTTAAAGTCTCTCACAGAAAGAGAGAAGAAAACTTGGAGAAAACTGGAAAAGAAGCTAATAGCATTCTTTTGAAATGATTGGCCAAGTGAAAATACAGATGTGTTTTTCAACTAGTGCTGATTATTTGATCCAATTTCTTTATGTTTCAGAATCTTAAAGGCTCTGGCAAAAATGAGCAGAGCTTAAGTTACCCAACTGTTAGTTTTGTTCTTGTGAATCTCAGGGAGTTTTTCCTATTTATATGCTTCTTGATTGTTCCATTCTGTTCAGCACTGTTCTTTCTTGGCATCACACAGAGTCTCTCATTTGAGAAAGATTAAATACATATTTAAGATTTCTGACAATGCAAGAAGCTCATATTGAAGTGGCATAATGAAAGGAAGCTGTTACTACCAAACCTCAGACCAAATTTTCCTTAAAAACCATAGAATATCTGTGGGAACACAAATCTGTGAGAATTCATGCCTGCCTTGGCTTATCAGAAGTATAGGAAGAGATTGCATGAGATATCAGAGTTCTACCAGCAGCCTTCCAGATATCATCTGCTGACTGCATATAGGTGGAAAAACCTAGGGATAAAAATAGATCATTCCATTCCCCTTCCGAAGCTTTATTTGCATTTAGTTTAGCTTAAAGAGGTTAAGTGCAAATATGTCAGGAAAAAATCAACTGATGGGAAACAGTGATTGAACTCAGAATGATTTAACATGGCAACCAGCCCAACTCCGTGCACTGCTGCGTGATCTTAGCCTCCGTGAAACAAGGAAATGTTCAGAATTTCAACGAAGATTGGCTATGTAATCACCGTTTCTCATGTATGCTAGCAGCCAAATCTTTATGAAGGTAAAGAAAGAAAGACGAACATGGGTGAAAAGAGAAGACACTCAATTCCAAAACAGACTTCTTAAAACATAAGACTGAAGTACAGCCAGTCTTGCAATAAAACCAATCCTGCCTTATCTTTTGGTGCACTTTCTGCTTTTCCATATCTCTTTCCACTGCCCACTCTTTTTCAGAAGGAGCATTTTATATTCCTCCCCTACATGGAGTAGCCTTCTGCGTGTTAGAGCACAGCCTTAGATTTCCACCCATCTCTCTGTTTGCTGTCACACCTACGCTTTTTCTTTTTTGGCCTACTTTTGATGTGTATTCCTTTTAAAGTGTATATTTTAAAACTTTTTGCCCCCATCATGCAACACTGTTTGCAACATAAATACTTTTTTTGTTTGTTTGGGTTTTTTTGTGAATGCATAGCACATAATATTTTTTCCCTGTAGTAGTTACTGTGCCATATTTACAACATAATGAAAAATATAAGTAAGAGAGTAGACATGCTGTCTAAAATAAATAAAGCTGCTTGTTTTACTATAAACTTGTAGATGGCACCAACAGAAACAGAGCCATTCCCATTTATCTGAGTGTCCTATGACTGGTATTGAACAGATCTTTGCCTTCCTTTAAAGCTGGGGTCAGTTCCCCAGATAACAGTGAATAAACCCAAGAAAGTGGGTTTGTGCAAAGATACTTTGTTCTTCTCTCCAGTTTCAGGGATTCCTCTGTACCTGGATGATCTCCTAATATCAATTAGAGTAGCCACAATGTTCCTGAACAGAAGCCAAAAGAGTGAAAAAAAGCCAATACAGTGAAAGAACGTAGAGCCATTACTCATACCTTTTTATCATCCAGACATCTTCCTCTTAAGAAAATATCTTTTTAGGATCCCCAAGATTTAAGCCTGCACCAGAACCTTGGGACATCAGAGATATGCACGTCTGCAGCTTTTCTTCTTGCTCTCCCATGTAATTACTGAGACAAAAATGATTCTAAATATTTTTTTCAGTAGTTCCACTGCTAAAGTGGACTGGCTGTGGGATGAAAGTAGTAATTAAAACTTTGCTTTATGCATTTTACCTGAGGTACATTAATTGATTTTGTTCTGAGTCTGGATTTTGATTTTCAAAATATTAGATGAAATTCTGCACTCTGTTACACATATGCAAATATTGTTTTAATGGATGTGTAGCATTCACAGAGATGACCTAGGTCATTCAGGGCCCAATTTAACTGCCACTTAAATCAACTGAAAAGCTCTGGCTGATGTCTATGTGAATTGCATCAATCCTTTAATAATTTTAAAGGGGATCTAATGGTGAAATGGTTCTCACTAGGAACAGTGTGCTGTGATTACAAGCCTATTGAGCTCATCAATGGTAGTAATAAAGCAAAAATAAGAGCCTAAAGAAAAAATAAATGTTTGACTTAGGTTTCTCAATTGGCTATTTGATGTAAACATTCCTTTTGTTGTAGTAGTTTCTCGACCAGAATAAACCAGTATATTCTTTCACCCCAATTACTGAACCCACAGCCCTAATAATGTTTCATAACTACAAACTAGTCTCATGATTCATATTTCTAAGAGGAAATTTTGGTACTAAATTAATCATGCAACAAGGCTAGAGAACTACACTTTGCAGCATTTCATGTTGTTCTATTGGTGCCTGCAACAGACTTCTGATGAAAGATATCTTCAGGGTTTGTCAGAATAGAAAGTGATGACAATCAGTTCCTGTAAGTCCCATTGCAAATGTTTACCTTATGTCATTGGCTGAAATAGTCAATAGAACTCAGAAACCCACAAAAATACTCAAAAAGCAGATCAAAACCCAGAACATATGATAGTCCAGTTCTGTCATTTTAATAGGTGACATGCTAATGCTTCCATCGAAAATGTTAGTTCAAGCAAACCACAATATTCTGCAATATTGAACATCTGATGTCATAGTAGGGAGCAGTGATTATTTGTACCCAAACAGGCTGCAACATAAACTAGGAAATTCATTGCTATTGCTGGTAAAACTTTGTATTTCTGTAAATGGCTTGAACATTATTAGTCACAATTCCCAAAACATCCCTTGCAACTTTGTATTATGTCCACTTTCAGGTACAGTGACAAGCCCATCATTATCAATAGCTGTAAGTGACACTAGAGCTATAAATCTATTGAGAAGAGGGGGAAATCTCACACCATGCTTGCATACAACTTAAAATAATTTCCCACTGTAGTAGTGTTAGAGGATAATTTTGCATTCTCCAATGTGTATTGCGCACAAATAGCATGTATTGTTAGTGTAGATATTTAGAGTACATTTCTTTCTCTACAGAATTCACAGCTTATGGATATGCCTTTACCCCTGTTTTTAAAACAGACCTAGCTGAGCTGGTAGCATTAGTCCCTATATTTAAGCCTCAGTTAATAAGAGGGTCCTTAACAAAGCCCTCCTCTCTGAACCCTCCCACTGCATTCAGTTGCAAATCACTGTTTGGCTGGCAAATCCGTCGTGCTGTCCCCCCCCAGCCCCAAACCTTCTCATGCTGAGCACTGCAGCTCTACCAGCAGCAACATCTCTGTGAGGGGCAGCAACACCTCTCCCTGTGAGGGACGTTTCTTATTAATAAGGGGCACTGAATGGAAACCAATCAGATAGAGAGTCCCTTTGGCTTCTGCTCGCTGCCTGCCTGACTTAAAAGTGACGCTGGGAGAGAGGGAGCCCTGGTGCGCTGCAAGTGCATACGGCGCTGGAGATCCGGTAACATGCAGAAGGGAGGAAGCAGGTAGAGAAGCAGTACTGAACGGACAGAGCTAGGCTCACGCTGACAGACTCGGTGAGTAGATTAACTTTCTCTAGCATGGGAATTGCCGGCAGCAAAATACCATATGCTTTCTTTAGAAGTGTCCAAGATGTTAAAGATGCCTTACAGACACTTTTTCTTGG
>NW_008682177.1:15429-63854 GCF_000695815.1 Acanthisitta chloris
TGGGGGGGGGGAGGGGGGGGGAGGGGGGGGTATGTACAGTGTTGGCAGAGCACTTTGTAGATATTTCTCTTATACAGTTCAGAAAAAAACCCTCGCTAAAATGCTGAAATCTAAACTTCGGTTGCTGTATATATGAGAACTGCTTGTGCATATTAGAAAACCTGGAATGCATATACTGTTTGGCAACATAATTAGACATTGCGCAGTTTTAACTGCCATATAGTAGTAATGGTATAGCCTAACTTTTGTGCAGAATGCTTTTTCACCTGTCCAGACAGAAGCTATCCTCCTTTTCTTTCTTTCAAACAAACACAGTTAAGAAAGATGAAAAGAGAGGAGGTCTTTGCTAGTGCTAAGAATGAAGTACCAGTGCTTTGTTTTGTTTTGTTTGATTTTTTTCTTAGTGGGAGTAGCAAAACTAGTGGATTTTTCATTTTTGTTACAGGAGAAAGTGGTAGTTTAGGGTTAAGAAATATTGAGAGTTGAGGCAGATATCCCTTTGGATATCCATAGCAGTAAGTCAAACTCAACAGGCTTAAAGTGTAAGGAGGCTTTCCAGAAGTGCTCCCAAACAACCTTGTCAGCCTAATATGTGTAATCAGGGACTCACACAGAAAGCAAGGCAGAAAGCATAAGAGGCTGAACTGACCACTTGATTCTGAAGTAACCAGCAGAAAACAATTGCCTGATGAATGACATTTTGCCTTTTCTGTTCACATGTAAGAAACGCGCTGTCACATTCATTCAATTTCACTGTATGAGCTTCAAGGAAAGATTGATGCATACGAGCTATAAGAAAATTGATATCCTTTGCTGTTGTAGGACAATGTGTATAGAGTAGCCACTCACCTTGTCATAGATTGAAGCACTAGGTCAAAAAACAGAATGATATTTTCTTAAGATAATTTTCATTTTCAGTAGACAAATTTACAACCAACCTATCAATCTTGTTATGATTAAAGTCAGTGATAAAACTCATATTTTACTGAAATCACAGCAAGATTATGCTTCATTGCAGAGTACTACACTATCCTCATAATAAGGATAAATATGGATGAAAAGGCAAGTGCAATACTGGCAATAGTTTTGCAAAATGGGATCAAAAGGTTTGTTTAATAAATAATGTTGGCTGTAGTGATAGAAATTGCTAAAGAGAGATCTTTAAAAATTGTTTCTAAGTCATGCTACATAATTTAAATGTTCATTTCTATTCCAAAAACTGAGAATGGAGTAACGAAATATTTAGAAGCCTTGTGTCATAATGTGTTAAGAACTCTATTAAAAGAACTATGTTAGTTTTAAAAAAGGCATACTGTTATCTGTATGTTAATTTTAAAGGTAAAATACATTGTGCTGTCATTTGTACTTCACTTTGTAATAACATAAATTCAAGACAGAATTAAATGTATTTACAGCTAATGCAATTTTCTATTAGCAAAGCCATAAAACTTTTACAAGGTCGTGTTACACAGTCAAAAGCCTATGAAAAATCTTTGCGGTCTTTTTTGTTTTCAAAGTTAGATAAACAAGATTAATTTTAAACGGAGAAATGTAACTGTATCAGTACTACTACATGCTAATCTTGTACCTAGAATAGTTACCAAGTCTTTTTAAACTTGATGGGATGATTTTAACCACCAAAGTTTTCATATCTTTATCATGTGAACAAAGTAGACTATTTCATTACAGAGGTTGCCTTACAGCTATTATTGTGGAAAATTTTGTTGCGTAAGTAACAAGTACATTTCATCTAAACACAAAAAAGCAGTTTGGTGATGAAGTTTGGGGAGAAAATGTGGAGAGAAATAGCTCTGCCATATGCTTTTTGCAGCTCCATTGCAAAGGTTCTTCCAGCTTTCAGCATTTTCACATTGGTCTGCAGAAGTGACCATTCTGAAAAGGTTATCCTTCCCTCCAGACAGAAGCCCATGTGCAGGGATTTGTGCTCTCTCCTAACCTGGCTGTTGCTCCACAAGGATGCTGATCTCAGCAGCAGTTGCATGGTGCTGGCAAAGACACCCTCTCATCATGGGATCAGCCAATAAAGATGATTCCATTCCCTGACTTCTCCACCAAACAAAATGTAATAACTCTATGGTCTGGAGATACAGGAAGACCTTACTTAAAATCAAAACTTAGTACTGAGAACTGTTTAAAAACTCTCTGAATTTCTGCACAAATCTTATGCTTATAAGAAAAACAGAGTATATAGACCTGGGTATAAAAGACACCATAGATATATGTTATACGAGTTTTTTCTTTTCCATGCAGTCAGAGTTATTTAACTGCAGAAGGCAACTGGAGCAAAATCTTAGGGAAAAAATCTCCCACTCATATCAGAATGCCTTTTGAATTTCTAAGGCTTGCAGCAGGTGTTACATGCAAATGTTATCTGCAGAAGCACTAATATTTGAACATGAATAGGGATGCCTGAGTGAAAGCTAACTGCATTCTGCATGTGAGTGCGAGAGTATATGAAAAGTCATTTGTAGGAATAAATCCAAAATTTTGCTAAAGGAGGTGGGAGGAGAAGGAAAATAAAGCAAAGGGAAATTAACAAAAGGAATCTTTGCAAAAGCAGTCAGCATAATTTTAATAACTTTCCCCTTTTGCCTTTTAAACCCATAGGAAATTGCTGAATTGCAAAAGGCAAGTTATTGTCTGAACTTTCAGGTCTGATCATGATAAAAATACCTCAGTAGCATCAAGGACTACTTTCTGAACATGACTGAACAGGAGAGGCATATCTTGATCAGATCATAGTATGTGTTTGCAGTGCAAAATCCTAGAGAAACTGAGCCTTGGTTACTTCAAGAAAAATGTTTTTACTAACTTCAGGAAAGACAAAAACTACTGTATGCATGCTGTGACTCACAAGAAGGCTCTGAAGTTATTATGTTTTACAAAGAAATAATTTTTTAATGCATAGTATGTAACGTAATTATAGAAAAGACAGGAAGTGAAGTATGCTATTTATAATCTCTGTTCCACAGTCTTGAAAAGATTGCAAAAGAACATGTGTGACATTGTCTTTATCCCAAACATAGACATTATTGCACAGAGGGTTGACTTGGTCTTAGTTACAGTGTAGCCCTGTGTCAGAGCCAGGGGTAGAATAAGGCCTCCACTTTCCCAGTCCTCCAATTTCTCTGTATGAATATATCAAGGTTCATAAAATTATGTGACCTGAATGCTTAAATAATACCATAAACAACCTTGAATATTTCTCTGGAAATATATTTCTGCAACTGCAAAATGGAATGCCTCAAGTGATACCCAGTATATTCCTTTGATAGTAAAATGCAAACTTCTATAATTAAATTTCACACTATTTAGTAGTAAAAGTAAGCGCAACATCAAGCCAACATCACTTTAGATTCTGTTTCCCTATCTCGTACAAATATAACTCTCAATGACTCCTGATCTGAAAACGCAAATGTTAAAGAAGTTTATGTAAGTACAAATTTTCTGGGTGCTAACTGGTGTTCAGGTTGCTTTTTCCTCACAAACCCTATCTGAGGGAAATGACAACCAACTTCATGGAAATTCTACCTGGAAGTATATTGCAGTTTTAGGCCATGCATGTCAATACTTAGAGAAACTATTTTCCAAAAAATACGGACAACAGTTTTCCATTGTATGTAAGTATCTTGAGAAAGATACTCCTAAATCAGTTGTCTAAATTCAAAACATGCTCTTTATAAGTTACATGCAAGAAAAGATTCTGTGAAATATAGAAAATTTTGTGTAATGCTTTTATGTTTGAGGGTGGAAACAGTAGGCCTTTCCATCATTTCATACAAACTACACAACAACCCTTATAAGCTGATTATCTCAATTTACATATTTTTAATAGTTCAGTTGAAGTCAATAATGTATCCAATCCTACTGGCAATATATGCAGGCATAATTGCACTTAGCCAATACTTTCAAGAAATTCTGATCTATTATATTGATAATCAGTCATGCAGAATTTCACATTTCTATTTTGGTACATCTTAAAAAAGAATCCAATAAAACATCAAGTTGTATAAGAGAGTTCAATAAAGGAAATTAAAAAAAACATAATGATCTAACAACCTCAGTTCAAGATCTTACCAAAATAATCGTTGTTTATTTCCTCTGTATTCCATCATTCAATATTTGTTCCTAAGAAGATGATGAAGACACAAAGTGAGAAAGGTGTGAGCTGGGGATAAGGGTGAAGTTAATCTCATTTCTTCTGTTTTGAAAGAAAAAGTAGACATAGTACAAATGAGATTTAGAATTTTAAAATCCAGCAATTGTAAGTTATGTGTGATGTGAAGGTATCAGTAATTTACTCATACCTGATTTTGGCAAATAAAATAGCCCCAGTTTATGAAAAGTACTGTTCAATATATATATATACACAAATATTTATACACATGTACAGAGGCATAAACCCAAGCATAAGCTGTGCAAATTTCAAGATAATAAAATATTTTAAAAAAAGGAATATATTAAAATGGACTTGCTTAAGTTTGCTGAGCTGCTTTCTTGCTGAATTTGTCTGCTTATTTTGTTGATTATCACAATACTTTTACATGGTTTAAATCATTTTTGTCATAATATTTTATACTAATGGATTTAAATATCACGCTTTGTAGTGAAAAGTTATTGCAAAAAAGTTATTCTGATTTTTAAGGCATAGGTGCAGCTTGTGGATAATGTCATGGAAATAATTCTGCCTGTGTAGTAAAAGAAAAAAAATCAGGAAAACATACTTATTTCAAAAGGAAATTCTTGTACTTGTTTAAACTATTTGTCAGGAGAGCTGTTTGTGCTTGTGCCACATTCCAGAACCTGTATTCAGAATGAGTAACATTTTGCAATAAGACTAGTCCCAGTGAGGCCAGTGAAATTGCTTTTGTGCATTCCCCTTACCCAGAGTAAAAATGAGTGCTGAATCTGTGTTCTTGTAATGATTCTATCTGCTAAAAATTTTTATTTTCCTCAGAGCCAACATAAAAAAAATTATGTTACAGAACATATTTTCCCATTTCCTGGAAGATTTGCAATAATCCTTACGTTAACTTCCCAATTGTAAAAGGTAATTTTACTTCTAATGAGAATTCAGACTTGTTGAAAAAAAAGGAAACGTTTGAAAAATAATGTAGATACTTCATTCCTTTCCGTAATATGCATCCCATGGATTACCAAAAGTTGAGCCAAATCTTGGTCTTAATATTTTTGAATTTGTGTTGTACATGACTTCTTTCCTAATCAAGACAGCTTTCTGGAATGTATTTATGTATTTTCTAGGAGTAAGATAATAAGCAAAACCCCTTGCATTCTAAATAAAATTAATTCAACTCTTCAATTCCCTTCATGGAGATATAACTACTTTATCTATGGTACTGAAGATACTGTTCTTTGCTTAGTAGTAGTAGTAGTAGTAGTAGTAGTAGTAGTACCAAGGCTGAAAACTCACATATCGCTTGAAGTAACGATTTTGTAATGTTTTAATAGCATTTGTCACATTTTAATAAAATCTAAGCTGCTGGTGCTGCCTGCTCTTCCAGTTACTCTCCTTCTGAAAAAATCCACTCTAGTAATGATGGCAAACCACCCCTGCAGCAAACAAAAGGACTTTCAAATCAGAAAAATATGTCATGTGTTTAATGTACTTCTAACCACTTTTAAAGGCAATTAAAGAGAAGAAGCTCTCTAATAAGTTGCTACAGCTGCTCTCAGCTAAAAGAAGCCAAAAGCCCTACTGGTTGAGAACCTTTCCCTGAAGCTTTCATTCAGGAAAGGGGAAAAATAACACTACTGAAGTCAAAAAGGAGAGTAAATTAGGAAGTGTCTAGATTGATGATTTTGTCCAAAATAATAGAAGCAAAAATTAAAATTAAAGATGCCCATCCATATTGAAAGGTTGAAACTAATAGATAATGGTTTAGGAACATAGTGTTGCACATTCAGAAAGATGCTAGCACTGCTAGAAGGAAAGATTTAGTACTCCTGACAGTGGTACTCACCCTCATAATTTATTTGCCACTTGAAATTATGCTCATCCAATTCTCATTTACATTTCAGAGCAAATTTTCCAAACAGTCCCCTACAATGTAGATCCACAAAGAATAAACTTTTCAAATATACCAAGGTCCTCTATGTTTTATTCTGTCCTAAATATGTTCAGATTATAATTCATAATACTTTCCCAAAACTAAAAGCCTACAGGTTGAATAGATTACTATTTTTAACTACTTTAAGGCTTATATTTACAAAGCACTGATTGGATTAAATAGTTAACCACACTGCTATACACAGACACAGGACCATGGTTACTCAAGAGAGACACTCTGTAATGTCTAGTAATATATAAATGACGATTTGAAAGAAATATACATTCAAAGATTTCCTAATAGTTGCATATGAGAACAAAGAGTTCCTTCATAGTTTGTGTACAGATCTGTGTGTGCAACACACTAGGAGTAGCATATATTCACAGCTTAAGTGTTGATTAGAACTAAAATGCATTTTAAGGATTAACTAGCACAGGGCTAAAGTTCCTAGTCTCATGACATAAAATGGTTCTCGGCTTCTATTCAAAAAGATTTTCACTACTTATTAACTAGCAGATGAATCATATAAGTGCAGGATTAAGTGCTGTTTTTCTGAAAGTGCAGTTAATTTGATACAGTAGCTATGTGCTATCACTGAGAGCTTTCCCAAGATCTGCATGTGGGCGTCCCAAAAAAGACAAAGCCAGGGCAGAAACATGCAATGAGAAATCCAGTGTAATTGATAAAGTACATGCCTAGAGCTACTAGAAGAAACCTGGCCAATCTGGTAGGAAGTGTCACCTTGTTCTCTGGAAAAGGAAGGAAGGAAGGAAGGAAGGAAGGAAGGAAGGAAGGAAGGAAGGAAGGAAGGCAGGAAGGAAGGAAAAAGGGATGGAAGGAAGGAAGGAAGGAAGGAAGGAAGGAAGGAAGGAAGGAAGGAAGGAAGGAAGGAAGGAAGGAAGGAAGGAAGGAAGGAAGGAAGACTGGCTTCTCCTCCAGTGCTTCAAAAGTGGATTCACAAAGCTGAAGCAGCATAAAGTTTTGTGTAGACAAGAAGAAGATTCTAGATTACTTTTTTTGAGGTTTTTTGAAATGCAGTACTGTGGGTAGTTACAATGCAAATAGGACCAAAATGAAAGTTGTGGTTTGTCTATGTCCTTTCAGTGCAAATACCATCAGAATCAATAATTTGTATGGACTGAAATCTGAAAATAAATGCTTTCAAGGAACATAAATAGGGGGACATTGGTGTAGAATGGAAAATAAATGACTCACATTAATTTTTCACCTCTAGTTAATTCAAGCTAATTATATTTCATGCTAGTCAACCTGTGAGATTAGTAGGCCATAAAAGAATCTTGAAATGTCATTGCTTCTGGTGAAAATACATACATGTATTAGTGCATGCATGTATCTATATCCGTATCTACATCTGTGTCAATACTGATATCATTTTAGAGCTAGGTGGGATAAAGAGATCTAGAGATCTAGATATACATACAACTATCTATCTATCTATATATACACATATATCTACCTATATGTTTGTAAATATATCTCTACCTTTATATGTATAATGCCTTTAATATAGATTTTTAAAGAAAATTTTCTTTTATATGTGTATAGCATCTGTGCACGTATCTGTGGCATGAAAGTCATGCATGTACTTGCATTGTAAGGTCTCCAGTGGTGAATTTTCTAGCCAACAACGAGTAGCACAAGAGCTGAGAAGGATTCTGCAGGTCATTTCAGATTTCTCTTCTTTAACATCAGACCCAGTATGGTAAATATTAGAGGAAAACACAGCAACACATCTGCTCTGTCCACGCTATCAGTCCATAATCATAGAATGCTTTGGATTGGGAAGGACCTTAAAGAACATCTAGTTCAACCCCTTTGTGACAGGCAGGGACACCTTCTACTAGATCAGGTTTCTCAAAGCCCCATCCAACCTTGCCTTGAAAACTTCCAATGATGGAGCATCCACAACTTCTCTAGGCAACCTGTTCAACACCTTTCCTGTAAAGTCTTTCTTACTTGTGTCCAATCTAAACCTGTCATTATTTCAGTTTTAAGTAATTAGTTCCTATTGAGTTTTTCATCTACCAGTACCCTTAAGCCCTTTGGCAGTGCTGCTCTCAATGCCTTCATTACACAGTCAGTAGTGATACTACACACTGCCCCAGCCCAGGTGCAGGGCCACAGACTTGGTCTTGTTGGACTTCATGAGATTTGCACAAGCACAATTTTCAAGCCTGTCAAGGTCCCTCTGGATGGTATCCCTTCCCTCAAATGTGTCAACTGCACTTTTGAGCTTGGAACCATCTGCAAACTTGCTGAGTGTGCACTCAATTCCACTGTCTGTGTAGCTGACAAAGATGTTAAATAGTATTGGTCCCAGTACAGACCTTTGAGGAACACCACTTATTACTGATTTCCGCTTGGACATTGAGTCATTGACTGTAAATTTAAAGATGCAGCCATCCAGCCAATTCCTTATCCATCTAATAGTTCAACCATCAAACCAGTATGTCTCCAATTTAGCAACAGGACATTTGTGGGGGATCATATCAAAGGCCTTTCAGAATTCTAGATACATGACATCTGTAGGTCCTTGTCCACTGGTACAGTCAGCCCATCATTGAAGGTCACAAGATTAGTCAGGCAGGATTTGCCCTTGGCAAGGCCATGTTGGTTGTCCCTAATCACCTCCTTGTATTCCATATGCTTTAACATGTCTTCCAGGAGGATTTGTTTCATAATCGTACCAGGCACAGAGGTGAAGCTGTCTGGCCAGTAGTTCCCAGGGTCCTCCAAAGAATCATCCACATTTTATTTTTTCAAGGTTTTTAGAAAAAAACCCCAACATTTCATTCAATAAATTTGTTTTGAGACAGAGGAACCAGTGACTAAATTACATTAACACAAATATACATCATGACTGCTTGGTAGCTTTCAGAGAAGCACTTTAATACCCATAAAATCTCTAGCTCATTTTACATATATTGACAAAATTCCTACCTTCAGAAAATGAATCAATGATTTTTAACATGGGGTTTAATCTTCTCTCATTGTTTCTCACCTAAAGGAGCAAAGATTCAGGAAACTTGGAATCCTGTTTCTACAATGCAGTTTTGGAGTATCTTCAGCCTTACTGTATGGTCATCTAAGTGATCAGCCCCAAGGTACACAAAGCAATATCTCTGATAACTTTAATTTAAATTTCCCTTTACAATGCAAATAAAAGTTTATTTCTTATTCCTACTTCACTTAATTGGTCCTGAAGCTTATCTTTATCCTGATAATTGACAGGTCAAATGGTGTGAGCATGCTCCTTTTAAACAAAAATTTCCATCCTAGTGGCCACTATCAAGTATCTGAAGGACAGGAAGGGCAAAGAAGATATAGACGTGTTCTTTCTTTTTTTGCAAGTAATATGTAGTGGTTAATTCTAAGGCACACTTCATGAAGTAGGAAGTTTTCAGCATTGACACTGAGCATCCAAGATGTATTATCCTATTTATAAGAAAAGACAATAGAAGAGGATAAGTTTTGAGTATAAAGGTAGTCATAGGGCAAAGTCATAACCTTCATTTACAAGTAGTTGTTTTCTCGGGTGTGATTAAAAAACAACATTCAAAATATGAAGAACTGATTTGTCCTGAAATAAAATGGTGTTCACCTTTGGAGGCAGCATGTATTGTAATTATTTTTCCTGAAGAAATTTAATGTTGACTTACAATATGTAAAACTCTTGTGACTGGGAATTGATTTATCCTAACTCTTTGTCAGCCATATTCATTAATGCTAGGAATAGATGTTAAAACTCCTAAGTTACCTCACTGAGAATGTAATAGGTTAGTTGTCAATGTTAATTTGTTTTATTGTCCACAGTCCTATGAAATTACATGCATAAGAAATTTAAACATAATCAGTGTAAAAAACCCTCAATATTTAAATGCAGAAGCATACATATGCTTTATTTAGGTGAGATATATATAGAGAGACAGATGTGTATTTATGGGCATAAATAAGTGCAATTAAAAAGCTGAAGTACTCATGAGAGTCAGGTATATCATAATTTCATAGAGTGCATCTAGCAGTGAGCAGGAATACCAGAAGATTCCAGTAGAAACTTAATTTACATGATACCAACTACCAAAATTATCTGAATGACAGCAGTATCACAGCATTTACAATATTTATGTTTTCTCATACTCTGTACCTCTCCTTAGGGCCTGGCCTCTCTGCCTTCTGGAGCAACTGACCTAGCTGTGTTTCTGCTGTGGTTTGAGCTGGAGGACTATTGAGTTTTGTGGGGTCAAAGAGACTTGCCAATTTGAAGAGAGGAGAGTAAACTGTTCAGAGGTTTCGAAGTGATCCTCAACCTGAGGGAAGCAAATAAAGAAGGTGGAAACCTCCACCTCGCAGTGATGTGTCAGCAAAAAGTTCTTATTCTGGAGACCAAACTGGTTTAGCAAGTGAAGGAAAAGATCCTTCCCCTCACTGGCCTGTTGTCCAAAAGAATTAATGTCACTCATGTTTGTCTTAATACTTTATTGGTATTAAAACAATGAAAGATTGAGGAGGTCTTAAGAATCACTAATGTCTGTCCTCCATCATTAAGAGAACTTCAGGAAAGGCCAAGGATTGAGCTAAAGCATGGAATCTAAGCTGGTTTAAGTACATGCCCCCACATCACTGGACATCCATAGCTGATCATGCTATTAGGGCAGTCATTGATAAGGTCACCTGGGAGTTATATACTCTTCTATCGTATTTATGTCCACTGATAGTGACTGCCTGGCAAAAAAAAAGGTAACAATTAACTAATAGAAATATTACTGATATTTCTGCAGTCCTCCAACATGGATAATACTGCCTGTTACGTGAGTGAAAGTCAGCTTATCATTTGTAAATTAAAGACTCCTGATTCTCATAGAATAACACAACACCACTAGGTCACTGGTTTAAATGAGGGGTTATTACCCTATGGCTATGCAAACTTTTAAGGGGCCCATTTCTAAGAGATCCACATAAAATACATAGGCCAGTTACAAGTAGCTTGAAATTTGTCATACAGAATTCCACTTCCCTGATGGAAAATACTTGGAGTGTCAGTAATCTGTAGTAAACAAAAAGGAAATAATTTAGAAAAATATGCATCTATTTTCAGCAGATTAGAAGTTTAAAAAATAAATTATGTGTCCTATATAATCTTGTTTGGGTTCATAGACTGCAAATACTGGATGTGAACAAAGAGACAGATTGTGAAAGGACTGAGAGTGGAGAATTTTTTATTTATACTTTGTTGTAATTTTGATATCACTAAGAAATCTGAAGGACAAGACAATAATCAGGAAAGAATAGACAGTGTAGTTTTAAAAGAGAGAATTCTAAACCATTCTGGTTTTAATAAGAAGCTTTTAACAAGTACATCAACTTGCATGGATATAAGCTGCATTGTTCAAGTTCAAGTTCTGCCTTTGACTTCATCTGAGATAAGAATAACCAAACAATTTTACTTCTGAATTTGATGTTCTGTTAATTTGCTGGTACAACAAAGGAGTGTAAACAGAATCATAGCTTATTGTTCAGTTAAAAATCCCAAACAAACCACTAATTTAAATAAATGATTTTTTTTAAGCAAATAATAAAATACTGAAATTAAATCTTGAAGAAGAAATACTATAACACAAGAAAATTTTACAAATAATATGAACACATCATATGTAATGTCTTTGTAACATTATAGCTCTATCTTACTGATCTGAAAGATCATTGCTCTATTAGAGACCAAGTAAATTAATATTCCTGTGCTGCCCCTCAGAAATTACCAATTACCAGTCAGTAACTACAACAAACTATTTCAAAGTGTTCTATGACAGCAGTCAAGTATAAGCTTCAGGTAAACAACAGAAGTGCACATAGTTCTGATGGAAAGCTCATCGTGGTCTAGCTGAATATTCCCATGGACATCGGTAACATTTAGATCCAATCTTTATAAAGGGAGAAAATATTGTCACAGTCATTAATAAGCAGAGCAGAGGACTTGAGAGCTGCAAAGGGACAGAAAAGACACAATGCACTATGCAGCTGAACACCAGCTTGTTCAGGAACACCTGAAGTGCCTGACCCTCATCAGGGCCCATGGGCTGGGCAATAGCAATAGGGTGGAAATGGTCAACTGTTGTGCAATTAGAACTAATGTTAAATTATTAGATATTTTCTTTACAGTCTATTTACATCCTTCCTCCTGCACAAGGGTTGGTATATGTGCAGAATCCACACTAATTTGTACAATGTGCATGTGTATATAGTATGAGTAGGTAGATAACATTACATGACAAAGGCAATTAGCATACAATATGTGAACAAAATTATTTGGGCAATAATTTTTTTAAAATGTATTCTCTTCTGCACAGAAGCTACAAGCATACAAACAAGTAAGTGGAATAAAATCCATTTTCCTTTCAAGGTAAATGTTAGAGGAAATAGTGTTGCAAAATACCAACACATAATGATTTCTGATACATCAGAGGATGAAGTTAGAGGAAAATACAGATAGAGACTTCTTTCTGCATAAGCTGGGAAAGAAAGGGAAAGTATAGCTAGTTCAGCTACGAAAATGAGATTGAATATAATTTCAGCATAACTTAAAATGATATAGAATACTGTGAACATACTGCTTAGAAAAGTATTACATTCTTGTATTAGATAAAATAAATGATTATACATGAGTACTGCATAATAAGAACAATAGATATATACACATTACAGATTTTAATATTATACACAGGGCTAATAATATCTGGTTTAAAAAAATTGAAATCAAATGTACTTGTTAGTAATGTGTTGAAGAAGACATGGCTTTGGAAGGCATTAAAATGTATATATCACTGAAGAAAATTTCACTAAAAGACAGAAAAAAGTGGAAAACCCACAGAAATGCAACAGACACCTAACTGCACATCACTGCAGTTAACAGAATGTTTTTACTGACTTACATGAGTTGGAAGAAAGTTCTAAAATGTCCTGCAAATGCTAAATCAGAGAAAAATATGAACATGAGGTACAGCTGAGCAGACCAAATGCAGTGCATGTAGGTAACAGAAAAACTCAAAACATTCCTACGAAGATTAATTGGTTATTGAAATAATGTCCTGTGTAAGTGATGAAGGAAAACAGAAAGGAAATAAAAGAGTGCTTTACCACACTTAAGCTTTGAATGCATTTCAAAATAAAGACAGACTGAAATAAGTACATCAGGAAAATGCAGAATACATTGGCTTTCAGGAAGAAAAAGTAAAATTATATTTTTATTTGTCATAGAGAAATCATCAGAAATTGGGTATTCCAACTAGGAAGTAACTATCCAAATTCTTACTAAGGTCACTTTTTAGTGGAGGTGCAGATACAACCTGTATTAAAAACAGGCAGCAATTAAGTAATCACAGTTCACTGTATGACAGAGGACTTACTTTGTGTGGAGACCTCAGAGCATCTTTTCAATATCTGAAAGGCCTACAAGGGAGCCAGAGAGGGACTCTTTGTTAGGAACTGCAATGATAGGACAAGGGGTAATGGGGTCAAACTGAAGGAGGGAAAGTCTAGATTGGATGTGAGGAAAATGTTTTTTACTATAAGGGTGGCGAGACATTGGAACAGGTTGCCCAGGGAGGTGGTGGCTGCCCCGAGCCTGGTGGTGTTCAAGGCCAGGCTGGATGAGGCCTTGAGCAACCTGATCTACTGAGGAGGTGTCCCTGCCCATGGCAGGAGGGACTGGGGCTAGATGATCTGTAATGTCCATTCCAACCCTTAAATTCTATGATTTCTACATAACTAAAACAAAACAATAAATTGAAAGTATGAATGTTTTTGACTCGGTTATGGAGTATTCAAAATAAACCTGATGACATATAAAAGAACTTTGTTGAACATAATTGGAGAAAACATGAACATATTTTCAAATGCCAGTAGGGAAAACAGAATGGGAAATGTGGCTAGAGTAAACACTTTTATTTTTAATTGCATTTGTAAGGATCACACCCAAATGAGGAAAGTTTCACATGTAGCATATTTTTTATATGCATTATCTTTTATAATTTCAACACACACAAGCTGGTGTTAAAAATGTATTTTCTTATGTATTCATCAAGACAAAAAAGCAAAGCTAAAGATCAAAAAATAGGCTTAACCTCAAGCTCATAATTTCTTCTATGATGACTTAATGGCAGCTGATAAAATTTTTTTATGTTATGAATTTAACTGCTCTGCAAGATTATTCACTTTCATTATAACAAAAATGTGAGGGGGATTCAACCTGGAAATTAAGATAAAGTATTTTATTTTGTATTAGATAATAAAGCTATCAATAATTAAAGTGATTTTATTATTTCATATTAACTCCTAAAACCTATTGTGTCACTATAGAGGGGATGAGTTGGAAAGCTGTTTTCATACTGTGAGGCAACATAATAAAAAATCATGAAATATCAATAGTAAAATTGAAAAGCACAAATTTTAAAACATACCAACTGAAGAATTTCTCTTTTACAGGAAATTTGAAAAAAATACTGGTAATGAGAGCAAATTAAGAAAGGCGAACAATTCTTAGCATATAATAATAAGTTGTTGAAGATAAATACCTGTAAATGAACTTCTCCTTTTTGTAAGTTTTGAGTTCAAATGAATTGCTGGAGAAGATTGTAGGGAGGCCAAGTCACAGACTGTTACAAGGTGCACCAGAGGCTGGATTGACCATATGCCATAAAGAGACATGTGATAAGCAAAGACTATCTAAAGAATTTCAGAGTGAAGAAGAAACTGCCTTGATTCTTTTTGCAGCTAAAACATGCAGTCTTAGTTGTTTGCATTGCAGAGAAGTCACTCTTAAAGCTTATCATGACCCCAATAACACAGAAGTTTTCCTAAAACTTGTCTATATATTTTATTGCAGTAGAAATTGTTATATGACTTCAGATACCACTGTGGTAAATACTGATTTCTGTGAATGATGCTTATTTCCAGACATGTATCTCTGAAGTGTCACAAAAAGTAGCAGAGGCTCTTAATACACATGGAGAAAGTACTGCTATTACACATATTTACAGTGAGAAAGAAAAAGTTAGAGACAGGAGACATAGACTATTTTCAGAATTGCTGAGCATTTATAGAGCTAGTTCAATTCCTGGACCTCCTGATACTGCAGATCTGAAAAAGTCAGATCTATGGTTTTTTGAGCTGAGTAACTGAAAGAATGATGCTAATGGACAGACAAACTTTATCTAACAAATAGATGCTATGAATGGAATGTTCACATTTAACTTTATACAGTTCTCTGAACACTTCTCCTCCTTCCTTGCAGATTTGTTGTCCTCAAGTGTTTCTATCCTCTCTCTTCTTTTTTCTCATGACCTTGGTACACTTGCTCCTTCCCTTCCCTTTACTTGCCTTCCTCTTTTTTTATTTACTCATCATTCATTTCACTTAAGAAATAAAATTAAGAGAGAAAGACTTAATTGTTTAGATTACCTAGCATATTCAGGCTATGATGTTTAATTTTACTAAAGGAAAAGAAACAAAATAGTGGAGGAAATCACATTCCATACAGGGGGTAACATATTTTTGCATATATGCTTTCAACCACAGAATTCATATTTGCACTTGCATCTCTAGGGTTTTAACCAGGTCTTTTCTCATTGACCAAATAGGTCTGTATTATCAACATTTACATTACTTTCCAGCAATTCAATTGATACAAAATAATGAGATATGGTCACAGACAAACCATCAAGAGATTTGTAAATCAACAGGAAACCAAACTTATATTTTAGTTAAAAAAGTATTACAAAGGGATTAAACAACTATCAATGCTCCTCTGATGCTAAGTTCCTCCTCACATAGGCTTACTGGGCATATGGCACACAGAACCATCAGGAAGAGAGAAAAGAGAATGCTGTAAAGAAATTGCAAAAGCAAATCACGTTATTGGTCACTCTATGCTTTACTATTCTACTTTTTCAGATATGGTCTTGTCCACTGACCTTTCAGGTATGAAGACAATCCAGTTCATGTTTTCCAAAATATGGACAATGGCTTTCTGAGTACTGTGTTCTCTCCCAGCAAAGATTTAATAACTGGATGTCTCATCAGTTATTAGGAGTGATGTTTTATGTTAATCCCACTTTTTAGAGACACAAACAATCCAAGCATGTTTAGCAAATACCTCAGGAACTTCTCTTTGACAGTTATATATATATATTTCATTTCAAAAAATTGGAAAGAAGTACAAAGACACTAGACTCTTTTCTCAGATTTGATAAAAGTATATGTGGTGGAATCAAGAGTAAGAGAAATTATTCCAACTTTTTTTTTAATGGCAGGAAATTTTATTAAAGTGTATTTGACTTTAGTGTAACCATTTCACTCAGCTCCAATAACATTATGAGAATATAAGCATCTAGTTCTGGGCTATATTGCTTATTAACATAAAACAAACAAACAAGCAAAAAACACCTCAGAACAAGCATGGTCTTTAAGAAAAAGGAAGAAAGGTATTTATGCACTTTCATTGTCTCGAAAAGTGGAAAGATATAGTATAATGTTATGGCTCCCTCTTTTGGATAGCAGATATCTAGTATTCAATAATAAGAAAACTCATCATGTCCTTAACACCAAAAAAAATAACACATGGCTCTCTATTTTTTCCCTAGATCCTGCTTAACAGTGATTAATGAAGTCAATAAAAATAAGCCCCTTCTAAGTTTATTGCAAAATGTAATTATATTTCAGGTCTCTACATTATCTAAAAATAGACATACATTTCCCAGATAGCACTGTAGTTGGAATATTTTTGAAGAATGTTAAACATTAGTCTAACAAGTACCTATAAAAACTGGAACATGAAATTCTCTTATGGATTGCTCCTTATTTCAGCAGTGCTGTTAATACAAAACCTTTCCTTGAACAGAAGATTGGTGGAAAGCACTAAATCTAACTTACCCTCTGGACAAGTGACCAGAAAGGAACAAAGTTTCTTCCTACTCTATCATTACTTCATTTGTAAGTGTGAGTGAAAAATAAAATGAATGGGCATTTGAATTTTTCTCTTAGAATCTTCATAATAAATGAGCCCTATTTGAAACCCCACAGATTTATGTAGCCATTGGTTTTGATCTTAGAATCTTCGTAATAAATGAGCCCTATTTGAAACTCCACAGATTTATGTAGCCATTGGTTTTGGGAAATTTTTGAACATACCCTTGAGGAATAAAAAGACATATAGCATTTTTAGAGTCCAAAACCACACAACATTTCTGTAAAATATAATATATTTCATTTTAATGAGAAAAGTGAGGAAAGAGTAAAACTATTAAACTGAATCAATCAACACAAAACAGTGACTCCTCTCAGCCTAAACTCTTATGATTTAAGATATTTTCCTAGTATAAGATGAGTAATCAATGTTGGCTTTATAGATATTGTTATATTTAATTCTGAATTTGGATTTTGCTCTCCCTAGTATTGGAAGCATACCACCATTTTTCTACATTAATATCTAGGCACAATTCTTTGTTACATAACAGGTTCAATTTTCTCCATTTATCCATGTATACTGCTGTGAGACCACTAGAAATAAAATTTCTGGCAAAAACATGTCCATGAAAAATTCAGTAGTGCTATTCAATGACTTCAGCTGTGTCAGCTAGAAGACAGAGTTTATTTCACTCAAAACCCCTTCCTATTGCTTTCTTATTACCTTTATATAAAATATTGATGTTAGGCAACAGTATATAAATGCATTGGTCTACAGGTTTTGTTTAGCACTTTCTATTACTAAAAGTAGCCATTCCTGAGCAGTCATTAAGATGCCAAGCTATACAACTAAAAAATTAGCTGGATTTATATCAACTAACTTAAAACTGATACATCATGATGCTCAATTTTCTTATACCTTTGCAGCATGTTTTCCCATCACAGCACCCAGAACTGCGATAGGACAATTGCATTTGGCTCTGTTGGATCATTATTTTTCACTCTATTTATTAGCAACAGCTCCTATAAATTGTTTATTTTATAATGAATACTGCAGTAATGACATTTAGATGAAGGTACGTCTTTTCCATGAAGGACTGCCTGTGGATAATGCATATAATGTCAGCCCTTCAGAGTTAGGGAGAAGTGCAATGTAGCATGCCTTATTAACAGTAGAAATTAAGCTGTTTCACTAACTGATGCTATGTACTTCCAGATATACTACTAAAACATGACATCAAAATTTGGCTGTAATAAGGATTGCAGAATCACAACGATAAAAAGAGGGAGGAAATTAACTTGTAGAATATATGCTTGTTTCATGTAAAATATTTATTCCTATTTAAACCAAGATAAAAAAAGAGTGCTTGCCATACACATCCCTATGTATAGATTAATTATGCGCTTTCATTTTTCCTGTTATCTAATTGTGTTAATTTGCCTTGTATGAAGTCACATATTTATGATTTGTGCTAGCAGTATGAAGCCCAGACAAAGCTATGCCTCCTCATATACCCTTTCCCCTTATTTTAGGGGCAATACAAGAAGGAAGGGAGACAGTCACAAGTATTTGAGTTTATGCAATAAAGTTTTAAAGCTAGACTGTGCACTGCCATTTAGAGCAAAGCTAGACAAAAAGTACTAGAGCAGAAAACGTAAAGCAAATGCTTTTTATCAACCTTTTTTAATCATATTTCTGCTCCTTTTTAGCTCTGAAACTGGAACCATATGCATGGGTTTATGCAGTTATATCTTTTGCTTCTTACTGACTTTTAACAAAAAGGGCAGTAAAAATACAGGGGGTAATTCTGGAGTGCTATCTGAAAAATACTCTGTGTTTTAAATCAATCTGAATAAATCACACGAAAATCTGACTGTTCTGGGAAATATGCTGAGATGTAGATTATTAAACTCTCAAATCTGATTCAGGTTTTACAAAAGGAAACATACCACATAACATTTTAAAGCTGACTGGTATTTTGAGAGAAATAAATTAGTTATTTCCTTCTCTGGTAGGTAAGAAATAATGGAATAAAATAGCAAACCAGTTGGTATCAGCAATAACAACTGCAGTTTCATCAAAGTACAATTAAATTGTTTAACACATACGCAGATGACATATTGCTCCATCTTTAGACTCAGTTCCAGGTAGATCTGAAGACTTCTGAAGTTGCCTATCATGTGAGCTGCACTAAACCACATATAAAGTCTTCACTAATGGTACAAATGTGAGGACAGCAAATTCAGAAAATAGTACAGGAAATCTCAAAAACTCATCTGGGGAAAAAAACAATAAAAATTTCAATATGAAATTGAATGTTGAAGTCAAACTCTGAGCTACTGATCAGAGTTCATGGTGGGCTTCTCTGCAGAACTGTCAAACACCAGAGGGAGTCTGACTGTACACATCTAGGCTTCTAGTTCTTGAGGGAGACTATAAACCCTTAGGAAACAAATAGCAGAATGGATCTCCACTTAAAAAAGCATATGCACCCAACATCTAGTGCTGTGTATTGGTGTGATAACCTTCCTGTAATTTCATTTTACAAACTGCTGTGATTAAAAATTAAAAACTTGTTTGGGAAGTTCCATGAAAAACTTTACCATCAGTGCTGTGCTTGTGCCTACCCAGTGTTCTGTGGTTCATTTGTCACAGTTTTCAGGAAAATACTGACAGAGTTATAAACCCTAAAGGAATAAATGCCACATCCATTTGTTTGTTTGTTTATTTGACCAGGGATTCAGCAGAAGATTTCATTTCAGTACAGTGGGATTTCAAGTTGTAGTAAATGGCAGCAACTTCATGCATACCATCTGGAATCTTAAAAATCTCTCAGTGTTGAAGCTGCTGAAATATTCATTATTCTCTCTAACATTTCACTTAAACTTCCTTGATACTTGAGGGTTTCAAGGTATCAAAAGCATTACGAAGTTTTAAAAAGTTTCAGTTCTACAAGGAACAAGTTGCAGGAACAAAGTCTGAGACCCAAACAAGTGAAAATGTTAGTAATGCCTATGAAGTACACAATATTTGAGTACATGACACACTGAGGAAAAGCTGGTATAGCTTTTGTAAAGGGAAGTCCTTCCTCACAGACCTATTCAAGTCCTCTGAAAGGACCAAACGTATCGATAGCTTTGACCTCTTCGATATGCTCTAGTTGTGCTTCTAGAAGGCTTTTGACAGGGTCACTCACCAAAAGCTCTTAAGCACCCATGAACTAGAAATGAAGGCCCTTGCATGTATCAGTAATTGATTAAAGTACAGAAAACAGCAGGAAGAAGTAAATAATCTTTCGCATTGAAATGTCTGTTACAGTATTCTACAGAGATCTGTACTGTTGAACATACCCATAAACAAACTGATAACAGGTTTGAATATAGAGGTGAAAGCCTTTGCAAGTGTCATTCAGCATGTGCTGGGATAAAGTTCATTTTCTTCATCATGGCTAGTATTAGGCTGTATTCTGGATTTCTAGTGGAAACAGTGTTGATAATGCAGAAGTGTTTTCATGATTGCTGAATGGTGCTTACACAGAGTCAAGGCTTTTCTGCTCCTCACAGCACCCTACCAGCAAACAGAGATGCTGGAGATGCACAAGAGGTTGTGAGGGGACACAGCTGGAACAGCTGACCCCAACTGACCCAAGAGATGTTCCAGACCATATGGCATCATGATCAGCATATAACTCTGGGGAAAGGAAAACAGAAAGGGGGATGTTCAGCATGATGGCATTTGTCTTTCCAAATAGCCATTAAATGCAATGATGGAGCCTTGCTCTCCTGGAGATGGATGAACACCTGCCTTCTAGGGAAACAGTAAATTAATTCCTTGTTTTATTTTGCTTGTGTGTGCAGGTTTTGCTTTATCTATTAAACTGTCTTTATTTCAATCTATGAGTTTTCTCACTTGTACTCTTCTGATTCTCTCTGCCATCACATCATGGGGTGAGTGAGTGGCTGTGTGAAGCTTAACTGCTGACTGGCGATGAACTACCATGACACAGCATAATAAAACTAAGAGGGGCTTGCAAAAGAATCTTATGACTATGATTAGACTAATATACTTCACCTAGAAAAGTAACTTTGCAATGTACTTGTCCATAACATTTCACTGTTATTACAGACCCTAAGATCTGTTTGGCCTGTACCAGCTGCACTCTCCCATTCCTGAGGTGGTTTCTCATAGATGATATGGACATGGTAACCCTGCATTAGACTGAGGCAGGGGAGAGAAGAACAGAGTTTAGCCATATTTGCCATGCCAATGAATCTCTACCTTACAATAATCTAATACCTATAGTAGTTTGCCATATATACATTTGAAGGCAATACAATTCAGGGAGAGACACCAAAATCATGGATGATGAAATTGTTATGTAATTATGTAAAGCCACACACATGATAAACTCCAGATTATATATTTAAAATAATAGAGTCTGACTACTGCCATTGGTGAATGACACCATATGTAACAATAGATAATAACACTAATGCATTAGTCCAGGGCTCTGCAATGGTCAAAAAAACCACCAAAAACAAAACAAAGAATTCCATATATCATCATGAAATTAAGTACAGAAAGCAATTTAGCTGAAGCAACAAATTATGATTGCCAATCTCAAGAGATGCACCAAAAAAGTGGAGGAGATTCAGAGGAGGACTACAGGTGCAATCAAAAGTCTGGCACAGCTTCCGCATGAGGAATGATTAAGCAGACAGTCCCAGAGCTTTCCATCTTGGAAAAGAGACAGCTGAAAGAGAAATTGATTTAAGTCTATACATTCATCAGTAGCAAAGAGAGTGGAGAGGGAATAACTATTTACTGTGGCTTCCAGTGACAGTACTAGTTGTCTAATGAAGATGTCAGTTACAATGTTCAAAAATAAACAAAAAGAGTTGGTTCTTTTCACAAGATTGTGAAAATATATATGAGTCTCTTTGCAGAATGTTGCTTCTCCGAGAAGCTTACATGCTTTCAAAGCAAAAGTTCAGAAAGTCATGGCAAAGTGAACCTATTGGGTATTACTAAATACCTAATATTTGGACAATGAGAAAACATACAGAAGAAAAATCATTATATGCTTCTCCATGCTTATGCACTATGATGGGTTTCTACTTGTTGAAGGCATCCTAATTTTGTACTATCAGGATACTAACAGAAGAAACATTACTTTATTACACTTACTTTGAATTTATTCATGTTTTGCATTTGGTTTTCATCAATCAATTCAAATGACATGCAAGTGAAATGGTTTTGGGCTTTTTTTTGTTGGGGGAATGCTTTTGTTTTTAAAGAAGAGATTCAGACCTAGAATGAAGAAAAAGGGAAGTAATTGTAATTTATATTTCTGAGATATATATTATTCTTGTAAGTGATAGAATTACCATTTGCAGGTATTTCAAGGTGTTTGTTATGCAAATAAAAGCTGAAGCCTCAGCTGCATCAGGCTCCTGTCAAATTACCTGAGATAAACAAACAGCAAAATAATTTTGCCAACCCTATATAGCATTTCTGTGCATAAATTCCTATGTTTGCAAGAGTCCTGCCTAGCTCTGAGGATGAGAGTTTTCTTGATTTTGTGATCCTGTTGGAGACTGCAGAAGGACATAAAGGAGTTTGGGCTCTAATAAATGACAGCATTCAGCAGCTGCTCAATTCCTTCAGGAAGGAAGCAGCAACAATGGGCTGCAATTACAGTCCGACTTTGCTAACTACCTTTAATTGGTCAGCAACTGAGTTTTTCCAGTCCAGAGAAGTGAATGTATATTCCCTTGCAGGCAGTAATTATGTCCTTCTCTATAGGAACAAGATTTCTAATGACTCAGATGTGCATGAGCAAAAAAAAATAGGATGATAGAGATTATAGGGCTTTAAAAATCTTCGAGTTACTAGCTTGAAGATGTCTTTCTTCTGAGAATTCTGTCTTGTAATCACCTCTTGGGCCACTATACAAGCTGTAGACTCAGAAAGTTTAGCAAACTCTCATGCTGGTACATGCAATACTCAGGAGATATGCAGATATATGAGGCACCTGATGTGGAATCTTAGAATGCTTTGCTAGGAGCTAGCTGTGTGATGAGAGTAGGTTGCTGCATAATGAAGAAGCAAGAAAGATACATTTGGTGAAAGCATGTAGTCCCAGTTATCAAGAGAACTGGTAAGTCCTGTCATTAACAGTGCTGCCAAAGGTGAATCTCATCTGCTTCATGCAGCGAGGCTGATGAGAGTTGATGTGACTGGAAAATAGGGTTCTATGCCTCCAGATATGACTTGGGTTTGTATCGGGCAGATAGAAGGCCATGCTGTTTTATAAAAAAACCCTCAAACAAATAAACAACCAAAAACAACCCCAAGGCTGCCCTACAAAAATATATGCCTTAAACATTGCAGGGTATCAATATCAAAGTACAGACCATCAGTTTATGAGTGACAGAACATGAGACAATCTTAAAGGTGACGCAAAGACAAGAATTTTGCTTTGACGACAGCACTGATTTTTCCTCATGTTTCTGAAGGCTATTATTTAAAATCATGAATGTGATTGATGTGTTGCATTTGTAAATAAGGTGTGCCATAAAAACTTATAATAGAGCTTCATTATATGGTAAGAGTGAAATGTGTTCCCTGTGGAAAAAAATCGATACTAAAGATCAAAGGTATATCTTCAAAAGGCCTTTCTTTAAGGGTTTACAAGTGCTATATTTCCTAGTTCCCCTCATGTTGATGAAAAGTAGATCCTGTAAAAATGTTCATTATTAGAGAAAATGAGTCTTTTTTTTTTCCTCCAATATGAAAATACACATTTCACGTTTGTAATCCAGTGACCTGCTGCCTCAGAAGGAGATATTTTATAGATCTCTTTGAATACCACTGCTAAGAATTGAGAGACCCTTATACAGCATGGCTTGGAAGTGCTGCAGGCTTCATTCACTAGCTGATGGAAGGATGGTTGCAGGATAAACAGTCCAGAAACAGTTTCATCTGCTCCTCAAAAGATACTTGCTCCAGTGAAGGGCAGATGGTATTTTCAGTGCCCAGGGACAGTTTCTTTAAATCACAGCTGTGTCTCTGCAAAAGTCTGCCAGTGGGGATTGTCCAAATATGAATCAACACATTCTCTTGCCAGATCCACCCACCTGGGGGACTGGCATTACTCACTGTGAGTGCTACAGAGAGGGTGACTGAGGCCATGTTGAGTTGAATTTAGAACCATATCCCTAACGTACACACCCAAGAGGCTGGCAAAACTCTAAAATAAATACTAAATCTTTCTTGTCACAGCAAGATAAATGTTCCTTATAATGCACCTACAAACCATAGATTTCTTTGCCAAAAGACATTAATTCAACAGACATTCCAAAACAAATTGCTATTAGTTCACATCCTCTAAAACTCTATTTATATTAGTGTGACTCCTTGAGTCACGTAGCTAAGGGAACCTGCACTGGTGTCCCAGACATAAAGCACTGTCTTCAGCGGTTTCCTACCAAAATTTTCAGATGAGCTTATCTTCACTGTATGTAGTGCTGAGCATATCAACAACACAACAGGCAAAAAGCACTTCTGAAAATCTATTCTGAAAGGTTTGCAATGGGAGCTGCTGAGTGGAGAAGTGTTTCTTTTTTAGTGTGGCCCATGTTTCTGTGCTTCATTGGGATCCAAGTGCTTGTACTCAAGGAATGGGTGTACATCAGTCAAAAAACTGTCTATTACGTTTTGTGGATCCCTGAAAAACTACTTCAGCTCTCACAGAAGTAAATGAAAACACCTTTCTTGATTCCCTCATGCTCAGTCTGTATGCACATCAGTTGCTTTCTTCTCATCCTTTCAGTCTTTGACCCAACCCCATCTTTATCTATGAAGAGACGGAAGAAAAAATCTTTAGCAAGAAGTCTGCTTTTTGAAAGTCATCCATCAATGATACATCCAGAGTCTATATTCATGTTTGTAGGATGACTGCACTCACAGAATATTAGAGTGCTGCAGCTAGAGGGAAGCATGTGTACGCATACCCAGGCTATCTTTAATTAGTGGGGGAAGTGATAGAAGTGAACATACAGTGGCAGATACCTAGCCTCTACCTAAGTCTTGGCAGTATTGGTGTCAGTGTGCTGTTTATAGCACAGCCTTTTGTTGCTACAGCTTCATCATTCTTTGTGTTCAGTCTAGGTAGGTTAAAGCTCCATTCAGATATTTTGGTTTCAAAAGAAACACAGCCAAAGCCAATGAGGCTGCTTCTATGCATGCAGGCTATGCAAGATTTATACTTTCCATACGTTGTTAAAATACCTGCTTTAGTTTTACAGATTGTTTGGATCATCCTGAACACCCGTCGCAGATCCTGAACATCTTTCTTATTTAGAGATTGGAACACAATATGAAACGCTGCTGCTGCAGTTAACTCTGCTATTTTTAGCTATATGTGAGCACCACATCCTTTTTCTTTTAGAACAGGATTTTACTTCACTGTTAACAAATGAAACAAGCTAATGTGGGATGCATTATCAAGTTGCCGAAGGTTAGCTTTTCTTCATGTCATGCTTGTGAGTGACTGTGCCGCACTAATTAAAAACATTGCCATGGCAATTGCTATAGAAACATTTAAATTGGCATCATCAGTAACAAATCCCTGCTATTGATCCCAGCAAGGCTTATTTCACACTACACCTGAAGAATTTAAATAGAATGTTTTGCATTCAAAAGGGCTTTAAAAGATAATTTTTTTTCCAGTTGTTACTGTGCTCAAGAGAATAAGTTTTTTTCATACAGAGATAATTCATTTACCTAGAACTATTGTAGGATTCCGATATCAGAGTCCTTGCTGCAAGGAGAGACTGCAGTGATTATAGGCTACCACCACATATCTCTCAAATCATACAAATGAAAAATACTTATTACCTTCATTCAGACTTGCAAAATGGGGAAGAAATGCAGGCTGTGAAAAATTTTTTGCATTAAAATATTTAATACATGAATACTCCATCCTAAGAGAAGTTTCCAATACAACTAGCAAGAAAACCATTTTTCACTGCTTGACAACAAGTTGATACTGTACTCATTATATGATGGAAGTAAAAGTTGAGGGGGATTGCATATAGGATATTGATTGATTGCTTAGCAAAAAAAAAAAGGAATTATTCTCTCTGTTTCAGAATAATGATCTTTACTGTTCTCAGAAAAAATCAAATTAGATGTTTATCATGATGATCAGTAGATCCACTGATTAATAACACTCTCTTTACACACTGACTACTAACTGTCCCTTTACACCTAATAGGTACAATTGTTGTAAAAATAAAAAGCAGGGAAAAATGGGTGATAGCTTTTTTTTCTTCTTTTTGTTTTGGTTTTTTTTTTTGTCCTTCTAAGAGTTTTATTCTTCTTGACATTAGGAATTTTACCCTTCCTCTCAGTAGTAGTGAGGCCCTTCTGTTAATTATCAAGGAAATCAGTAGAGGGCAGCACTACACAGAAAAACACACGGTTTTAACAATCTCAGTTTAACTTCTGCCCTGTCTGGGACAAACTAGGGAAACCTAGACTCCTCTGAGGAAAAAACCCATAAAAAACAAAACCAAAACCAACCAAACAACAAAACCAAAACCAAACAAACAAAATAAGCAAGCAAACAAAAAAAAGCCCACTGAAAAAAATTGGTGTTCACACAGAGATAATTTCTTTTAGCAGGGTCAGAACATCTGTGCATAGCGCATTGTGTTCCTTGAACAGCTGTTCTTCCTTTTCCAGACTACCAAGTGCAGCTCCTGACCCACTTGAACAGCTGACTATGAGACAAGATGTATAAGCCAATGACCACCTTGAAGTATTTCTTTGAGTACAAAGAAAAAAAGTAGTATAAACATCTTCTGAATTTGAATGACTATGGCAAATAATGTTAGAACAGGAAGGAATGAGGGCAATTTCAGGAAATTAAAAATGTGTAGTTTAGGAAAAGCAAAAGCAAAGCATTTGAAATTTGATATTTTATTTCCATTTGAAGTTATCACCAAACTGAACATGCAATCCCACATCTCCAAATAGCCAAATGAAAATATATATCTCCAAATAGCCAAATGAATATATATTGATGTCACCTGTCCTTCCTCCCATTCCCTCCTCCCCCAAAAAAGCAAAAATAAAGCAGACTAAATCATCTGAGTGTTAGTCTTGAAATTAAGTGTTAGTCTTGAAATAAAGACATTTATAAGAGAAAATCTAAACTGTTTGACATTTTTAGATAGCTTCTTTTTCCCAGCAGTCTTTCAAGGCTTAGAGGTTCTGTGAAATATATTTTAGAATTTTTAACAGTTGCATAGACTTACTGTGTGTTAAAATTTTGCCAAACATGTTGTCTTTTTCAGGAATTTTAGTTTGCTTTATAGTTTGTAATGTTTTAATGCAGGAGAGCTGATATGTTCCAAAAATTAGAGAAATAAATCGGCCATGACCTTAAATACATAAAAACATAACACTTATCAGGATAGTTAAGTTGCAACACATAATTCATGTCAAAGCAAAAGCAATTGAATCCAAAATTCGAGCAATATGAAGATCTGAACGTGTTATCATTCAGAATGCATAGAAGATGAATTCTTGAACTACAGTTCAACAAAAAGGGTTGTAATGCAGATTTGAAGGAGCACTATTTGAGGACACATCAAGCGAGAAAATTTCCAGGAAAGATAAAAGACTTTGGATGAGTCATTGGACAAACTTGATAGTCTGCCTTTCAAACACAGTATTTCCAACAGTTCCTATTGCTGCTTACTTTCATTTCGCAATAATTTAAATAAGATCTAATTTACAAAGCATGAAGAGGCCCTGCAATCTACCTCAGATGATGTAGTGGGATGGATTTGAAGATATGTATGATGATGTCTTATGATCTACATTGATAAAGAGTTTTATTCAGTGATAAATACTTTGTCAGTCTATATTATACAGGGAATTTTAATCATCAAACTTAAAAATGGATGAAAGATTGGCTGAGGTTGGACTTTTTTTTTTGCGTTTGATCTGTATCCAGTAAATTTCAAACACAAGGCAAGATCATCATGTACTCAACGTGTTTTCCAGCTAATGTCAAAATTTACTGGTATTAAATTAGCCACAGGAGAGTTGCACTTTGCCCCTCTTCCTGCAACAGGAACATACTGAGCATTACAAGGGAGAAAACAAGAACTAAAAGAAAATACATCCACTAATATATGCCAAGTTCCACGTACATTCATGATTTTATGCAAATAGAGTTAATTTACTTTGTGTTTGATTCTTCAATTAGAATGAAAAATACAAGAAAATAAGTTTTCCTGCACTATATACATGATCTTCTGCATAAATCTGGCACCTATTAAATTGTTTTCCTTTTGGTTTTGAACACGATCTTAGAAAGTGATAAATATTCCAAGCTTTCACTTCTTGCTCAGCTAAAACTCTGTTTGAAGTTACTAAAATGCTAAGACTTTGATCCTCCTTCAGGATTGCTAGTTAAGATCCTGAGTCCATACAAAATATCACCATTTTAAGAAAACTTCTGACAGGGGCACAATTCTATTAATTTAATCATTAAGGGCCTTAAAGTACTATTCACTGAATGTTTTCTGTTAAACAGTTTTGGTTCTCAACTGACTAATATTTTTTTCATAAAAAGGATCCTATTTCAAAAATAATCTTTTTTTACAGAAAAGACCCAAAATGCAAATAACTTCCCGTCCCCTAAAAAGTCACAAAATGAACAGACAACAGAGTAAAAATAACTATTGGTAATGTTGGGTTGCAGAAGAAAGAAGGATAGACTTTTATGGGGCGGTTTAATTTCAGAATTTCATTATTCTAAAATTTATGTGTTTTGGCTTCATGTTACTATCACTGTTTATGAACTACAATTCCCAAAGCAAATGTACTTCTGCTGCTGAACAATTTTTCTATGATTTCTGTAGTATACAATGGCAGCTCAGTTAAAGATATCCTAAAAGAAAAAAAAGACTTAACATGAAAAAGTTTATGGAAAAGACTAGGACATCAGGCACCTCAGTTATACTGCTAAACAAAGAGTATAAATGTAAAAAAAAATAGCCTTTGTTTTGATCAAATGTTGCTTATAAACTTCCACACAAAACCTCAGATCTATGTACAGAAAAATAATAATTACAATATGGTTCTATATAATGAAAATTCTCACTCATTTGGCTTGGATTCAGGGAAAAATGGAGAATTCTCTTCCAAATACAGAGTTCTGTTAGTCCCAGCAGGATTCCTGTGAACCCAAATTTCTCTAATAAGTACTTTTCTTTCATGCTTAAAGAATCTGTTGAAGGCATCAATAATACTTTAAATTTCATTTTATGAGTTACTTTCTGCAGAAATTGAAGGCCCTTTACTGGGGGGCTACCAAGAGGGAAGGATGAGTTGAATTAACCACAAAGTAAGAGAAAATTAGGATTTGCAGACAATTCTGAACAGATGGCATGGCAGGATAACATCGGGCTGAGTGGAGCAGATTAGGCTGGAAGGTTTCTTATTATTGGGGTGGTTTCCTTGTGTCAGGATGCTGCAGGTAGCTGAAGTTTTTGGATGAAGTATTTTACTCAGCTTGCCTTTTAAATTAGTATCTATATACCTCTGAGAGATCGAACTAGAAGAAGATGGGAGAAATATTAAAGAACTTGACTTAAAACTGAGTAATTTTACGATTATTTGTCATTCCCGTGGGTTATTGGTGTGACCAGTAGACTGTGTTCCTGTTCCCCTAGGGAATAAAAGTTATTTCAACTCACCCAAATAGTTTTCTCCATCCCCTAGGTTCTACCTACGAGAGGAATATAACATTTGAAAAACTCATTCTGGTGAATTATTAGAGGATTGGAGGCTAACAGCATCTCTGTAAATGATGAGGACTTACTTCTTCTTGACAATTTTGCTTTGGAGCTGTATGTTTCATGTGATTCATATGATGCCATCCCAAAAAAGGACTAACAAGCACTCACACAGTGAAAGAATAACAGGATTGTTGGAGAATGATGGAAAAACATTGCATCGCACCAAACGTGGTTGGATGTGGAATCAATTTTTCTTGCTGGAGGAGTACACAGGCCCAGATACTCAATACGTGGGCAAGGTAAGCCTTGTGCTTAAAGAATTCTTTAAAGGTAATGCATCTGACATCCTTGGTATTTTCACTCCTTCTCCACAGTTGTTCTGCTTTTTTGAGACAGCAGTGGTCTCAACTTCTCATTAAGTCAAGGCACGTCACAGACCACCTGAGGCTTCCATGATTGTTCAAAGTTGTAAGAGAAATGAAGTAGTTGAGTGAAAAAAAAAGGAAACTGTTCAGACTAAAATGTTCCAATTTCTTATTACATATGCCCATGCAAGTTTTATCACTGAATAATTTCCAGTTTTCCACTGTTAAACATAAATATTAGATAAGGGAACAGAAAAGTTATGCCTTCATTCATCTGCCTTGTGGCATTTGCCAGTATACTGGGCTATGTACATCCTCAAGTGAAATTCAGAATACTATTAATAATAAAATTGTTGTCTATCCATGATTCCAAGTATGAATGAAGAATTTGAGGGGGAAAAAATCATTCCTGAAATAAACTTTACTTAATGACTTGAAGGACTTTACATTCCTTGAGATCTATCTACAACAGCTCTTGCCAACAATGGCACCTCTGAATTCCAGTTGCCTGTAGTCCTACCTTTTCTGATAACACACAACTCAAAGACTGAGCCCTTTGTGGTGTCTTATCATCCACAGATATGATTTGTGGTCTGATGTAACCAAAAATCTTGGTACAGATCTAGAATGTGCCCAGAATCACTTAGAAATTAAGGAAATATTTATCTTTATGGCTAAAGTTAATTAATGTCCTTTCCAGTTTCTGTCATTCATGTCAGCATCACTGATTCTCTAAACAGATGGAAATCATCCCAAATATTATCCTGTGTTCCTATGAGGAGTTGGATTGAAGTTATGAATTCCATATGCTTGCATTACCTTTGTAACAGTTTATAATATGATGAAATGATCATACTTCTGTCCTCAGTGGTGTAAAACCACAGCAAATCCGTTTGAGTTAGTTAAAAATATCCTAGGTACATGTGACATACAGCACCAGGAGGGAGCTGCTACAACAAGAAGTCAAATAAGGAAATTTTCTAAAGAAAAAAAACCTACTTCTTTGAACAATATTGTTCTGAAAAAGGCTTAAATCTCAGGTTTAGTATTCTTCTGCTCAAAGTGATGGTAATTAGCAAACTGGTATCTGTGAAGAAAGAGCACTTTTATTCCAACCCATGGGGACTAGTTCATAGCAAGTATTCTTATCAAGCCCCTTTTAATATGGATATGCACAGGCAGATGGATTACTGGGGTAGAATAATAATAGTAGTACCAAAAATTAAATAAACTGAATTAAGAAACTTTATCAGGAAATAGACTTCTAAGGGATCATAGTCCTAATGATAAAAAATTAGTTTTCCCTTCCTACTTCAATATTCATACAATTTTTATTCCTTAGGTCATTGACTGTATTTTGTTACTAATGCTACTTTATTGATGTTTTATTTTGTTAAGTGAATTCTGTTATTGAGAGTGGCGAAGGATCACTTGGTATGACATAATGAGAGAAAATTTGTTTACTAAGAAGGATGAGACGGACATCCATACACCTTTTATTCTCACTGCCAAGATCCCAGCCCAATTTAGGCCAGCTGCCAGAACACAGGAAAACTAACACTTGCTTTGACCACTGGACTGTCCACATCCTGTCTGGAAGTCTGGCCCCTGTGAGGTTACTTGAGTCTTGTGCTCAAGCCCCACTCAGTGCCAAGGGTCCCTGGAGTGAGGAGTTTCTCCACAATATCTGAGGTGTTGTCATCTTAAAGAGCATTTTTAAAAGCTAGACTGTTGGCAGACAATGGCCTTGCTTGCCAAGCAGCCTCAGGATCTCCTTCCCCATAACTAAGGCCAAGGAGCAGTTGTTAATGGGACAGCTCTCACCATGTGGCCTCCTTCCCAAATATCTTTGAAGAATGGAAGGTGGTTAACAGCTCCATCATAGTCGAGCTTTTGTTTCTTTCTTGCACACACCAGGCTAATCTAAGCAGTTAGAGTGGCAAATGCAATCATATCTCATTTATCTGAGTTGGTAAGCTTCACCCTGTGACAAGAAGTAACTGAAAAAGAGGTCTGGTGTACTTGTAAGGCAGATGAAAAACCCAGCCCATGCAAACCTGGTGCACAGCTCACAGACTGCTAACAGGGGTAACACAGTGTTAATGGACCCTGAACACTTAGAACAGGGCTTATGTTCCTAATTACAGTTAGCTTTTAGACAAAGGCAGTGGTAGTGATGATAGGTGACATAAGACAGAGGCCAGTAAGTGCATCTAATACACTTAGCAGAAATGGAAAATATTGTTCGATGAGCAAAGGAAGTTAACATTCAACAGCTGCCAAAAGGCTTGATTGCTAGAGCAATTTTAGTAAGGAAATTGCTTGAACAGACCTAAATCACCAACCACCCTTCAAGGACTCAGGATATATGCAGAACAATTGCCTTGTTAATGGGATGGGACTCAAGGTAAATCCAGACAACTTACAGTATATCCGTCTCACATCTTTCTTTCCTTCTCCCAACTCAGAGAATCCACCTGTCTCATATACAGATGAATGCATAAAATATAAGTGCATAAGAAGTCTTTACATTTGTTAGGCCCTGCTACTTGTACCTGCAAAAATGCAAGAACTGCTTATCGTTTTAAATAGTATTCAGGAAATGCTTAGAGAAACCAGGGTATCCATCATGCTAGGTGTTGTATAAAAAATGCATAGGGTGATAAAATTTGCTCTGAAGAGTTTGCAACTGATATATTCAGTCAGACAGAGGTAAGGTAAGCAGTATCAGAGTCCTGTTTAAAAAGTCAGCCAAGAAGGAAAAATAAATTCTAAACCATAAAAATGACCATATTTTTTCAAGATGCCTGTTGCCTAGTGTGAATGTTGAATATCTCAATGAGACCATCAGTGTGAGGAACAGAGGATCCAGTGAGGGGAACTGTAAAACTCATTCTGCCTACTAAGAATTCACAGAAAAAGTGTATTACAATATAATATCAAGGTAAATTTATAAGATAAATTTCTTTTTAAAGCAAGAAAATCAAAGTGATAATTTTTTTGTGAAAATGAAGGTGCTTAGAAAATAAACACCTGACTCTATATCTACTGTGACATTCCTTGGTTTCTGGGATCTCCTTTTTCTTTCACTAGGGAGAGGCCATAGATCCAACTTCTCAGCTGCTACTAACATTAAGCCCAATGCAGAACCTATAATATGAAAGCTTAAATACTGACCTTCTGCGAGAAATTTCTACCAAATGTACTTACTTCCTAACAAATAATCCTAAGTGATAGTAATCTAAAGAAAAATAGGACATGCAATTCAGGAAGTAATAAAATGTTGATGGGGATGATGTTCATTAATCAAAGAAAAAGCTCATAAAATGCACAGAAGCCTCTAACCAAGTAGCCCTTGAGGAACAATTAGGGTTTTTTTTTTCCAAAGATAATATTGATTTTATGCATCACCATTTCTAAAGAACATACCTGATACCCACTCAGTGGGCATCAGTTCTACAAAATGCCAAATATCTTGAACTCTAGTCCTTATGAAATATCCCTAAACTAGAAGAAACAGGCCTAATCAAAATAATCATCCATTCTGGAAAACAGAGTTCTTTATGCTTTGCAACAATATATTTAAGTGATTTTAAGAGATGAGATTTTTCCCTCCTTTAAGGCACTCAATTACATTTTTTACGTTGGAAGCTAGTTTCTCCTTATATCAAATAGGCACTTTGCTAATCAAAGGCTGTTATTCTTGATGGGCAGGTAATGTGTGAAATTCCATGTAAAGTACGTTGAACCCAATCATAAACTGTACAATCAAACATCTGTCACATCCCAGAAATTTAACATGAGTAAACACATTTTTGTACATTACCTGAAACCTTTCATGCTCAGGAGGGAAATAGAAAAAAACCAAAAAGCAAAAAACAAAACTGACACTGCCCAAAATTTTCTGTTGCATTAATAACCTCCAGTTTAATAACTTTCATTTAAAATATTTAAATAAGCTTTGTATGACATAGACATCATTTAAATTGGATGTAAAATGAAGAAAAATCTCTGTTCTACCTCCAGTTAATCAGTGAATTTGATCCATGACATTTATGAGTGTGTTTTAGTAATAAGCATAAAGGAAAAAAAAATAATTGTAAGATTTTTTTTTTTAATTGTGGGCAGTGTTCATTTTGGTTTTGTTTGGGTTTTTTTTGAAGGGGCAGAGTACAATATATATTTAAATGCTAGCATTTATTTCTTGTTATCTGCATTAACAAATACTCAAGCATCTACATGTAAGATTGCAAGCTATAGCAGCCTGCCTTATAAGAAGAGACAAACCAAGAAGAACTTCATGTAAGAATTAAAAAAGTCTCACTGAATTGCCAGCCTCACGAGACTTGCTGTTATTTAATACAAAACTTCATTTAATTGCTTCTTTGTCCTGTATATTTTTTTCTTATTTAATGGACTTGGATAGTACTTCCTTGTAAATACAGACTAAAGATGAGCTTTAAAGATGAATTACTTTGCTGTCTGCCTTTGATACACCACAGAAGTCCAGAGCACACTCCCTTTTTAACACATGAAGCAACAGAGAAGTCAGAAAATGGAATCGGTGAAGTACTGCCTACATTAGCCTTATCCCCATTCATTCATGTCCTCTCAACATGTTGCTGAGGCCTTGACCATACTCTGCCTCTGCATTGAACAGTTTGGGAAGAAGCTTATGGCCAAAATGGGTGACCCTCTGAGTTGGCTTTTGACAACACTGCAGTGCCCAAATCTACAGTAACTGTAGTTGCTCCATCCTGAAACATAATGTTCTCATTCACAATTGTTCTTATTAATTATCTAATATTATTTTATTTATGTACAGAATTTTATCTTAATCATGTCTTTAGAGTATGACAGAGAACTTACTTTTTCACTTGTGCCTTTAATCTATTTATGCAATTAATCCATAAGGATTTCTTTACAGTGTACCTATTCTTGAATGAGAAAATATACTAGTGCTCTATCCTTTCAGTGTTTCAAGTGTTTTGCCCATTTTGTTATAGCAGCATCCCATTTGTGTCATTTGTAAAACTCTTACAATCAGTATAGCACCTCAATGCTGCTAAAACCAGTGTGGGGTTTGATGTATTTTAGTTCAGCAGTATGGGAAGTTTCAAAAAAACCAATAGAACCATATACAATGGTTCTTGTGCTGCTAACACATAGTAATTTAGAAGTATAATACAAGTGGGGGAAGATTTCATCACATTCTTAATATGTTCCATCTAGCATGTATTATATCCCAAAGCCATATTGTAAACCACAACTTTCAAAGAACGTTTAATTATAGATTTTCATTAGAATCTGTGCTCTTAAAGTAAAATCAATATTTTAAGATTAAATAAAAGAAGAACAATTAGTGGGGTCTCCTGTGTCTCCTACTTTTGTCTTTATTTTCCTCTCTCAGACCTCAAGATTTTCTTTGTATTTGAATGAGTGCTACAGAAAAAATGATACATCAAAACAGAAGGGAAAGAAAAATGTCAGGACATAAAATATCATAGGAATAAGAAAAAAAAGTCTGACCAATATTTTAAGAAATACAAAGTAGAAAACCTGCTTGATTCGTAAACTAATAAATTATCTCTGCTTACATTGCATTCTTCGGATAACACACTTCTTCAACAAATATTTGATCTAGTTTCAAGCAGCTATATCTCTTGGTAGATGAATCTTCAAAATTAAAATTGAAACAGGCAAACAAAGAATAAAAAGGTTGTAAACAATGTCACAAGAAGTTCCTGTCTCAGATGCGTGCATAACTTAACTACAAATACCAATAAAAAGCCATAGCTTTGCATGTTTAAAAATGACTTTTTTTCTGAAGGCTTCCAATAAAAACTATTAAAAAATTGCTGAAAGCAAGATTACTTATGTCAAAAATAATAAAAACCCTCTAAAGTTTTCAATAAAATTTCACTGTTACTTTAAAAGAGAAGACTAGAGGGCCAAGGAAGAAAATGCTGAAAGACAAATGTTATATCTCCTAAAAACAATAGGAGTGTTTTGTTTTGAAGAAAGGACAGTGACTCATTTTTGACAACCTAAATATATTTTTAATTGAAGTTTCAAAAATAGTGATGACATCTAATCACATCATGCATAACCCAAGTATAAACAATTTAAATATGAAATATCTTGAATGTTACACTGCAATAATAGGCCTAAGCTAGAATTTTGCTGTCAAATTTGAACATCGTAGTTCACAAAATAAAGAATTGCTTCTGAAAACAACTGCAATGATCAGAGACATCAAAGACATGAATAACAAGAGTGAGTTGGCATTGTTTGGTACAGATAGAGCAGCTGTCATGAGATCTGACAGCTTCTGTTTCTGCAACTACATAAAAGACTGCTAAAAAAAACAATCTCAAGTTCTTGTCATGTTCAGGGCAAAAAGTTGGGTTCATATTGTCATAAGGTTGATATACATTCATCATCAGGAAAAAGTTTTTGATGGTAAATACAGACAATACAGTGAAGTACTAGATAAAGAACACTCAGAGAAACAGGATTAACTTGATACTAAAGGTTTTCATGACAAACTGAAAAAAACCACCTGCCAGAAAGTTGATAGTGATCCTACCTGGAGGAAGGAGGATGAATATCTCTTCTGTGCCCCATCTGTTTTGTTCTCAAGGATCTGTGTGTGTTTTCCAAGATCAATTGCTAAATCATATAAAGTAGTTGTGAAAAAACCCCAAAAATACACTAAATCAAAATATAAACCCGAAGACATAAGAAATGAGGAAATCCTAGAATTGTCTATTGCAAACTTTTCCCTTTCTCCTTTTCCTTGCCTTTTCTATTTCCTTGTAACTTCTTCTCTCCTGTCCTCTTCTGGAACAGATCATCCAGTATGCAAAAACTTTAAATTAAAAAAAATACAGAGCAGCAAGCTGCCAAATATGTGCCTTTATAGATCCTTTTGAGCTTAATGGAAAAAGGAGAATTTTCAAGATAAATTTTTCTAACTGACAACTTCATCCATAGCATAAATACAGACATCTAAAAAGTCACTCAGCTACTTCTAAAGCCAAAGCCAATGTGAGACAATTCAGCAAAGGCAAAGCAACAATAATTCTCCAATTCTTTTCACTTTTCTCTCTCTCCCTCCATCCACCTTCTCTCAGGTGTGGTAAAATTGTGCTTACCCAATACCCAACATAGCAACAAATGTGTGGACTCTAGTTTTATAGTACTTCACTATAATGCTTGGTCTTGGCGTAGTCACAGCTACCCTTCCCTGGGATCTCCTGAGTGTACTCAGAGCATCAAGGAGGTGGGACAGGACAACAGTAATGAGGGTCAGAGGCCTTTATGGTGGAGGCCCTGCTGTGGTTCTGGCTGGGATTAAGGGTGCTGACAAGCTAACAAAAAACAGGGCTTGAAGTCAAAACACCTTATTTAAAGATGCAATGGGCATGGAGAATGGAGTCCTCTTCTATCTCCAGTGGTAAGTTCCAGTTTCCATTTAAAATATTTTCATCTTAATAAAAACTGGCTTGTCTGAGCTTAAAAAGCACTTGTTCTTGGCAAGCTCCTTATGTGAAAAGGCCTAACTAGGTCATCCTCAAAGATCTGAGTGGCTCAGGAACTTGCCACAATAGATAATTATTCTTTTGTAGAGTAGCCCTATCTTATTACAGCTTCATTGAGTGGTATTTCTCAGCCTTGCAGCATTAAGCCTGGGAAGAGAAGTTTAGACTAGTGACAATCTATAGACCTATCATTATCTGTTTACTTGCAAACATTTATTGTGGGAGGGTGAGGAAAATGTGCTTCACAAGATATTTTTCATGATGTTTATTTCACTGATTACATTAAGGGAGTGATTTGGAAGAGGGGAAGTGTTTTGACTATATTTTGGTTTGCTGGTAACTGACAGCCTGGTGATAAAAAGAGTGCAAAACCTATCAGAGCAAAACAATATGTGACTACTTAAAAAGGGCAATTTGACTGCATCAGAAGGTGGTATTGTGCAATGTCTTGTCTGTTGGAGATAGGTTTTATAAATAGTCACCTTGAAGACAAATACGGAAGCTGTCAACAAGCAACTGTCAAGAACAGCAAGTCTTTTTTTCCCCTGTGCCCAATAGTGTCTATTGCAGGAATTGTCACACACTTTGGCCTTGTAGAAAATGGAAAAAATGTTAGTCTAGCTCATGTAATCATCCAATTTAACCATATTCTATGTTTCAATCAAAATAGGCACCTGTGATCTCTTATCAGTTGTAGAAATACATAACTACGGTCACATCATTGCTGTATGTATTGCCACAGCAGCACAAACACACTGGGCTAACTTCTGCTGGCTCTTACATCAATCTATGGTCAAGAAACTCTGCTTAAATCTCTCTTTTCTGTTTTTACACAGGAGAATATAATATAAATAATGAGGAAGCATTCTGACCTCTTTTAGAAATTATAAATTCCTCCATATCTTGCTTCACATTTCAGGGACAAGCATGCCCATTTCAGGTGAAAGCCACTATACAGTTTTTGTCAAATAGTGAGTGTAAGGAAATAACAACCAGGCTGATAATACTAAACGGGTTCTTAAACTGAAGAGAAGTTTCTGTTATGTATTCTCCATTGCCACAGAAGTAACCTAGGGAGCAATGGCACCAATTGTCCCCTGCTTTAATTGTAAAACTCTTTACAAAATCTCAAAGTGGTCTCAGGATAGGTTGATTCAGCTACAAGAATACTTTTTATCCCTGATCCTGCCATAAAAATAATTGGAAATGCTGGAATTAATTGTTAATTGAATGTTTGCTATATATAAATGTCTTAATTTTTTTCCATCTGTAAAATGTAATTGCCAACATGTCTCTAACAAAGCTTTTTCTCAGAACATGACTATGCATTAAGTATTCCCACATGATTAATGTTGCAAATACTGATGCAACCTCTAAAAATGGTGCTTTTCTGATAGTTCAGTCATACAGGGCTTGTGGAAGTAAACATATTTTTCTTTTTAATAAGCATTTGTGATGAATAAATACTGCCAGAAACCAGGAGGTAGCAGAGCATTAAATGTTCATGTATAACTGGGTTAGGTATCTGACTGATAGGACCAAATTAACAAATGAAAAATTAAATACTGAAAGTACTTGCTTACCTTGTTTCTCTACCACTGCAGCATTCACATTTAAAATGCTGACACTGAAGTTCTTTTAAAGCAATAAAAAAAACATTAAAAAAGGAAAAAGTACTGTATGTTCTGTGTAAAACAAGTGACTAAAATGTTAATTTTAATTTTAAACCCATATTAATTAGGTATAATAAATGGTGTGGATGATTTAATTAATGTGAAGACAAATTTGGCATGGGAGAAAATATTTCTGTATATATATTGTTGCTGGAGTAAATGGAAGTGGAGTTATTACAAGAAAGCAAAATAAATCATTAAAGATTTTTTTTTACTGTCTCTCTGAGTTTTACAGAACATGCAAATACATTCATCTCTGTAAAGGCTAGTAATTATGAAATGGAAGATGTCACAGTCTGTTTCCCACCCATTCCATAAGAAAAATTTAGAATCACATGCAGAAAGGCATGAAGGGAAGGGCAAAATGTGAATCTACAGCAGGAGAAATTCTTTAATGCTTCAAAAATACTGAGGGAAACAGAAATCACCCATTCTGTTTTCATCCTATTAGAGGTACTGCAATTAATTGTCTTTGTACTTCAGGTGGCTAAATCTGGTCAAACTTCAAAGTGTGCAAAAGAAAAAGAAATAGCAAAAAAGTCCCTAGTTTAAAATCATTTTATGCTCCTAAAAGGCTATGAGAATATGTGCATGTACATATCTCTTTATAACATTGTTTTATCTTTAGGATAAAAAAAGGATTTATGTTGATCTCTTTGATGAGGATAAAAGACAAAATGCTAAGTAAAACATTATAATGATGATGTAAAAATTTTTAATAATTTACACTTTCATAAGTATCAGTCAATGAACCATATCAAAGGATTTTACATTAAATGAACAGTACCTATGGTGAGGCAGGCAAAAATATATCTGTTCCTTTCAGGAGAAAGCTGCAACAAAGTTGATCAAACAGTGATTTTAGGTCACAGAGCAAGTCACTGACAACAGATGCAGAACTGAATAGCCACTGCATAGGGACAAATTCAGCGTAATGGCAAGGCTTACCTGTTTGTAGAGGTCATGACAGAAAGGACAGCACTCATCAAGAGTGAAAACCAATTGAAAAAAGAGTGCTCCTGGTCACTTATTTGGAACATTAGCAAAATCTCTATGTTAAAATCTATCTCCAAATGAATTACAAGACCATGGTCAACATTTGACTCCAGTTGAAGCAATAGGATAACTATCAAAATAATCAGGTTTATATTTGGTTCTCTCTGCTTCTCCAAAGTACAAAGTAACTCTTTAGACAAAAATGTATTTCAGCAAAGGGTGGAGACAGTCAGCATTGCAGGCTCCAGTTCCACCACAAAAATCTTTTTTTTATAAAGTTGATAGAAAATTTGGATCAATACATTCAGATTTGTATCTGCTTTAACCACATGTAAGCACTTTGACCACCCATGCTGTTAAGCTCACAATAGTTTAACTCATCCCTTATACACCTCCCGCTGGGCTTCTTTTTCATTAATATTTGCACTACGAATTAAAAAAAAATAATTAAAATACCCCTTTCTAAATAACTCCTGGATTGTCTAATGTCTCCATATTAATCTCACTTCACCTGATGAACTTCCAGATTCATCTATTAAATTAAACACACTATCGATGAAGCAACACTGTGGTCTGCAGGGCTTTATGCTTGGTTTGGGCCTTATGCTTTGATTTCTCTAGGCACTACTTTTCTTTTATTGAGTTTTCATCTGAAGCCCCAGGCAGCCTTATCCTGGCTCTGCTCTAAGCCACAGTCTCCATAGTCTTCATGCCTAATCAGCCTGTGGTTTATACAGACCCCAAAGACCTTCCTAGCCTCCCTCCAAATGGAGTTACACTTAACAGTTTCTTTTCTGCCATGAAAATTATTAAGTAGTTTCAATAACTATTTCAGCCACCATCCTGTCTTTTCCCTCATTAAAGTGATAACTCTCCAAAGATGGTGTCTTGAAACAAGATATAAAAGAGCCATACAAATCAGTAATGCAAATTTCAATAAATACAAGATCGGTGACAAATGAGAAAGAAAATATTATCCTAAATATTTCTTTCCTAACGACTGGTTTTCAGGAAGCTACATTATCCCAACATGTGTTCAAGGCTTGGTGCTTATTATGTCCCGTCCTGACTACAAACATTATTATTTGATATACCTACCTTTGAGATACTGCTTCCCAGATTTTACCAAGAGTTGGGCACGCACCTATATATTTTGGAGCAGGCATGAGGCAGGGGAATTGCAGTCAGACCAAGAAGGTTTCAGAGAACTCTGCAGCATACTTTTGCTGAGTACTCTTCAGGTGGTATAACAGTTTACATTTTCAATACGGTCTGTAAAATAGAGGAAAAGTATAATCCTTTAAATGAATTTCAGCCTGTGGTTTTTTTCTTTTCTTGGTTAACTTCGCCTATATATAAGGAGTTGCAAAGTACCTTAGTGATGCCTCAAGTCAAGCAATGACCTTACCTATTTTCTACTACTGTTCATCTTAAAGTTCAGTTTTAGATAAACATTTAAGGCATTTAAAGTGTCACCACTTAACTACCACATCCTGAAATGAGCATTGAGGAATGAACAAATTTATTCTTGTGAGGTGTGTAGTGTTCACAAAATATTTAGCATACCAGTTTGCAAAGCAGGATCATAGGAAAATGCATCATTTAAAAATAAATTAATGTGGTAGTGGTCACAGAATCACAGAATCAGCCATGCTGGAATGAACCACAGTGAGTCATCTGGTCCAACCTGCCTGCTTAGAAGGGTCATCCTAGAGCACATGGCACAGGATTGCATCCAGACGGTTCTTGAATATCTCTGTTGTGGGAGAATCCACAACATCTCTGGGCAATCTGTTCCAATACACAGTCACTCTCACAGTAAAGAAGCTCTACCTCCTATTCAGGTGGAACTTCCTGTGCATCAGTTTCTGCCCATTGCCTCTTATATTATTGGTTGGCACAATCAAGAAGGGCCTGGCTCCCTCTTTTTGGCAACTCCCCTTGTAATGTCCCAGTCTCCTTGGTGGGTTGAGGGGAAGGTAATTTTGAACTACTCTGGACAGTGCGCAGGAGAAAAAAACTCAGTTCTCAGGAGGTTCAAGAAGAAATAACTTTTACTTATGAACTTTGGGTCACCCATGTGGAATAAGACACTTGGCAAAAGGCAAAGTCAGTAAAGTAAACTTCATTCAAACAGTGCAAGCTTTAACTCAGCATATCTTGAAAGAACAAAGCCCTTAGCCAGCACCTATCACGGTACTTACCGAGTCATTAAGGGAATACTGCTCAGTTCAGCTTGGAACTTAATATATTGTGAAGGAGAAAATAAGAGAGAAAAAGAGAGCTTTAACTCAGCATATCTTGAAAGAACAAAGCCCTTAGCCAGCACCTATCACGGTACTTACCGAGTCATTAAGGGAATACTGCTCAGTTCAGCTTGGAACTTAATATATTGTGAAGGAGAAAATAAGAGAGAAAAAGAGAAAAGCAGAGAGAAAAAGAGAAAAGTAGATGAGAAAGAGAGGTAGATAGTCACTACCCGTGGATCCAGTGTGGTCCCATCAGCTTCCAGCCCAGGGTAGTGGGGCGTGCCACGCTGCACACCTCTCGCTGTCCTTTAATCTGTTCCACTCACCCAGGGCCTGTCCCAGTGTGAGGTCACACTTGCACCTGCACTTCAGGCAGTGCCAGGGTGCTTCAGCATCCATCTCAGGGCTTGCAGCAAGGCCATGTGGTTGACCACCAGTATTTTAGGGCTCACATCAGAGCCATGTGGTCACCGAGGCCATTACAGTGCAGATCTGCAGTTATCTGCTAAGGCTCAAGGGGCTGGGGATGAGCAGCTGCTGCCTCGCCTATGCAAAGCTTGGCCTGTTCCCCCCACCACTTTCCCAACTGGTTGTTTTGAACCAGACAACCTTTCCTCTGGTCCTTTACACCACTTCAGATACTTCTACACATTAATGAGCTTCCCTCTCAGTCATGTCATCAAATCACTGTGAATCAATAAGCATGAGTTTGATCATTGTGAATCAATAACCATGAAAGTCAACATAATAACTGTTTAGGTTTGGAATGCATTCATGTAAAAGTAAATATGGCTTAAGGACAGTAAATAACAAAATATTTTGAGTATTTCTGGAAACAACATATAGTCAAACAGCTTAGGAAAAATGTACATTTTGGGATCTGCTTCTCTTGAGTCAGCAGGACTACAGTCTGGTTCTGTTTGTTTGGTGCTGCAAACCTGGAAGTCTGTTTATGTATTTAAGGTAAAAAAACCCCGTGATCATATTGGCTCACATTTCAACATCTTACTATTCCATTATGCGGCATGACTTCCTAAAAATCATGCAGTCTTGATCTGTAGACATCTGCCTACAAGTATACATACATATATATATATATGCATACACATAAAACTATGATCAGAAGTGGTAAAATACTTGTTATTGATGTATTCTTCAGATAATTGTGAATGACCCATCCCTGGAAACAGTGTAACAATCAGGTTACTCAGTTCAGTATAACTTCAGTCAATGCAGTACTTGTCCAGACTTACAGCAATCAGTAACCTGACAAGTTCAAGGGCATCAAATTCATAAAGCAAAGCAAAGTACACACACACACACACACACACCACACACACACACTCAGCTCTACTCAGAAGGTTCTAGATGCTGGGGCCAGGGAGGCAGGGAGTGTGAAATAATCAAAAATTACATTGGCCAGACTTCATACTCTCTCAAACCAGCATCTACTATTGCCTCTGAGATAAAGTACTTGGCTAGAAAAAACATTGGTCTCCCCTATTAGAGTATTTCTCATAAGCTTATTAGTGTAGACCTGAGTTCAGATCAATTAGTTCTGCAGAGGTTAAGGGATAATCTATCCATATGACAAACTCATGTTGCTTCCAGGGTCTTCTGGCTATCTCTGTGCACATCTTTTGGAAATACAGTGCATTTTAAGTGCCTCTGAAACTGCAAGAGATATTGCACACATAGACATTTCACTCAGGAGTTTCTGATGAGAGAAAAATCCATGAGAAAAATATCCTTTGTTATTGTGAAGCCTTTAAAATAATGATGGATTTAACACCTGTTCCAGAGATTGATTAAAGTGACAGTGCTTGATGTTATGATGTGATAATTTCTGACCTGTGGACACAACTGATGACTACAGTCACTTCCTGTAAATCTGTATCTCATGTTATGGAACAGACAAATGACAATGTATAGCAAGCCATAAAAAAAAAAAAAGTGGCATCTTTCATCAGACTGAAAACCTGTAACCCAGTGGCTGATTTGAGGAGAAGACATAGAAAACGTTCTATGTGCTCTGAAATCCAATCTTTGTGCACAAGCAATAATGCAACCATTTTTGCAGATTTGACTACAACTTATCATATATGACACAGCAGATACAGAATGTATGCAGGAAAAGCAGGCACTTGACAATACAGCTTTGGTTTCCAGGACTCCCCACTAGGTATGGGGGGATGTAAGTGCAATTTCTCCATATTGTGTTTGTATCATCAGAACCAAAAGGCTACTAAGAATTCTGCTGAAACCAGATTTACCTTTACCTATTAAGTCAAAATCAGCACCTGCAGCTGACGTCAGCAGTGGTTTTCACAATATCATTCTCCAGAGAATTTGTAACAATAGACAGCTAAGCACAAGAACCAGATGCTGGAAAACAGCAGATAAGAAAAGTAAATGTCATTTGCCTTGTTTAATATACAGTCACTTAGGTTACCATCACATACTGAGTTTGGTTGTTTAATTAAGAAGTTTGTGCTGATGTCACAAATTCAAGTAGGTAAATACATTGCCATTTAGCACATACATAAAACTTTTGATTAAACACACATAAATAGAAAACTAAAGCAATGCATATACTGCTGCTGCAATCCACACTGAAGAACTACTGAAGCTATTAAGACATCTTTAGCGCTTTTAATTAGTTAAAATGCTAATGAAAGAGAATATTGGCTGAGCTGCTGTTGATATACCAGAGCTGCAGTAGATGTCACAAAGGTCTGATATCATACAGTAGCGGCACTGGTTACTATCCTGCCTGTCACTAGCACTCAACACATTTGATGTGGTATTTTAGATTTGGCTGGAATGATACAAGTTCTAATTTTAAGCATACTACTTTCATTTTTTAAGAAGAATTAGTTTATTTTGGTTTAGGTAATACTCATCCTTCCTCCTTCACAAATACTGTCTTTTTTTCCACCTCTATATGCATAACCTTCTTTACTTGGAGTAAGCTTAGAGCAATAATTACAGGCAAGTTTCCTGGGGTAAAATCAATTTGTGCTTTAATACATATTGAGAAGATTTGGAAAACTCAATTTCTTTTTGTACCACAGCTTCAGAATAAATAGCATAGTATAATCACCATATATGAATAGAAATTTGGTGCAATTAGAGACATTTAATTAATTTTTTTAACAGAACTTTACAGAACTTACACATGAATTTGTGCTTTCCTGTACTAGGCATGTTTCTTCCCTCAGGCCAGGAGTTTTAGTTAAAAACTGTGATTAAAAGTTGTTTGAGGAATCCTAAAAGTACAGAAATTTTCTTTATTTTCCTATAGTTTAGAGTCAGTTTGGACACACCTGAACAGCTTATGCTTCCCTGTTCCTTCCCACTGCTTGCTGTTCATGCTTATTGCTTTCACATTTAAGAGGGCATAATCATACTTGAAAGAAACATACTAAGTCTGACAGTTAATGACACTTTGCCAGGTTTATAGTTCATGCCATGTACAGTCAATTATTGTTTCTTTCCAGAGTTTTCCATAGTCAGTAGGTCTGGATATATTACAGCCAAAACTCAATATTTTCTAGCTGTCAAGCTAGAAACATAATGCTTTCTTATGTTAATTTTATGAAAAATATTTTCAGTCTGGAGTTATACATGTCTCATGTCTTTTGCCTTAAGCTATAAAGAAAGCAATGTTATGAAAGGTAAACTCAAGGAAAAGACTTTGTAGCAACGGTGAAGTTCCAACTGGCATGTGGAAGGTGTCTCTGCCCAAGGCATCTGGGTTAGAACCAGATGATCTTTAAGGTCCCTTCCAACCCAAATCATTCTATGATTCTATGTGGAAGCACCTTAACTCTACCAGGAACTAACAGACTGAATATACAATGGTTTTGTGGAGGAAGGTGAATATTTTCCATCTGAAGGGTAAATTGCACATAAAATTAAAAAAGAAAAAAAGAACAGAGATGTGTTTGGACAACTGCATTATGGCTGAGCAAAAATGTAAATAGAAATACATTTGGTGTAATAAGACAATGCCAATGTTAACTCTTCATTCAATTTTCATTTTCACAGGGCAGAAAATATATAGATTTTATAGCTTCCAGTTTTTCCCTGCTGACTTGTGACAATCTCAAACCAAAATAACTAGCACCATTTACACTTTACATTTTATTGCTATACCTCCAGAAAATGGGAGAAAAAAAATCCTGCAAGTAAACCCTAATTGCTGGGGTCCTTGCAAGGGACAGACTCCAGCACACCATTATGATGCTCTGATAGCCAACTTTATTTAGGGCACCTAACAGCATTTATAGTAAAACGTCTCCCGTACATGCAGCTACGAGCTGATCACACAACGTTGGATTGGTTGCCTAACCTGTCAATGTGTGCAGTTCTTACTTATGATAGGTTACAAGTTTAAGCTGCATCCTGCTCTCACATCCTGGGAAACTGATAACAAGAGCTACACAGCGTCCATGAGAATCTAAACAACAGCACTATTCTTAGCTTGTTGGCAAAACGATTTATCTTATCTATAAGGCAGTAAAACTAAAACTGAATCTAAAACTCCTGGCAGCAGGAGAGAACAAGACCATTATAAAGTGTTGGATTGAAGAACACAGGAAAGCATGAAGATAGAAACAAGGCCAGCAAGACCTATTTTGTGTGTCTTGTGTTTAATTGCTTAAGCATTCCTTTAACCGTTGTTCAGGTTACATCTCCTCTGCTAGCCAGGCCCCAACACCTAATATACTCATTTAAGAAAGGCCTTTGAATTACACATATTGAAATAAAACCCTATGCCAGCCAAAATTAATGAACAGCATGAAACATGCTACTACTCCAAACATCTGAAATATGTATACTGATATTCACAAACTCACCAATAACATTTTTGGTCCATTTTGAAAATATAAATGCAATCAAACTTTACTGATGGAATTGGAAAGAAATAACAGAGAAGACTGTTGTACAGCAGATCCCTTAAAAAATTCTTCATGCAAATATAATACAGAAGAGGACTTAAACCCTTTATCATGGCAAAATTCACAGTAATTATGAAAATATCTTCACAATTCTACAGGGTGGAATTAAAAAATACTGTGAGGACATTAAAACATTCTAATGTAATTTGTAGAACTTTTGCTCCAATAACTTTTTGCTTCTACTTAAACACACCATTAACTAGAATGTATGGATGAATATCCAAGTGCAGTATTGCAAAATATACTGTGGTTGACAGTGAACACAGGAAGAAAGGTAACACACCATAGCTGTGTCTAAGCTGTGGTACTCAGAACTGCCTCCCCATGCCAAGAAAACACTCAGTTTTGCATCTTCCTCCCATTCCTCCCAGTCATGGTCTGAGGAGAGCAAATAGAAATAGCTGAGGTAGATATGAGCCTCTACTCACTCTCCTGTTGACCAGAATATTTGAGTGTTTCAAATTTCAGGTGTTTGGGCCTATGACGGGGCATCCATCCCAGAGTGATGAGATGAGGGAGCTGGCGGAAGAGATCGCCAAGCCGCTTTCCATCATTTACCAACAGTCCTGGCTCACTGGGGAGGTCCCAGATGACTGGAAGTTGGCGAATGTCACGCCAATCCACAGAAAGTGTTGCAAGGAGGACCTGGGAAACTACAGGCCTGTCAGCCTGACCTCAGTGTCTGGCAAAGTTATGGAGCAGATCATTCTCAGTGCCACCACACAGCATCTACAGGATGGACAAGG
>NW_008682178.1:0-702 GCF_000695815.1 Acanthisitta chloris
TTCTGAAGAGAGCTGCACAGCCTTTATAGGGACGTCTGAGAAGCTCTGCCAATCTGCTTTTCGGAAGTTGCATTCATTCTTTGAAGCAGCAAAGTGAGGAAATGACAGACTCTGCTGCCACAGACTAACCTGTGCAGGGAGCCAAACCCCTGCAGGGTCAATTACAAATGCTGCCCATGCCCTGTTGAACACCTACAGACACCCCTTTTAACCTGAATCTATGGATCTGAGCTGTACCAAAGTCATGGCATTTTTGCTCCAAAAGCAACTCAGTTCCTAAGGGATAGCATAAACACACATTGATACAAGAGCCAGATCAGCTGAACCTGGAAAAACACTCTACTTACTCGCTGGGTGGGTCACCAGCCAGAGTTTGTCTGGGCAAGCATAGGGATAAGCGGCCAGAGCTAAAGCCTGACCAAGTGCAGCACAGACTTGCCTGAGCATTTTCGCAAAACGGGATGCTGGGCAGAGATTTCCCAGACTGTGCACAGCCAAGGGGAAAAAGGACACTCTGGCAAGGTGCAGCTGGGTGGGTGAGAACACCTCAATCAGAAGGAGTCTCCTGCAACAAGTGTGCCACAGTGCTGCTCTGGGCCCTGAGGCCTTCCATGCACCATAGCAATGCCCGTTGTCACCGCGCTGACATCACAAACACAGCAGGGTCCATTGCAGATTTATGCAGAACACCTGAATCTTCTC
>NW_008682179.1:0-466 GCF_000695815.1 Acanthisitta chloris
CTGCACACCCATAGCACATGGGTGTCCGCCAAAACGGGGCAGAGGACTGGTTTTTCCTGGGGAAAGGCTACCTGGTTTGTACCAGAGGGCCTGGCCTGGACTCCCTAGATGCTGATGTCCAGGTTTAGGAATGAGACATTCCCGTACAGCTCTGAGGGGACTGAGCTGCTCTCCAGCTTGCGGGGCCATCCAGGCAGCACCAATGGAGCATGGTCCTTTGTGGAATCCTCATGCTCGGTGTTCCTAAGAAAATAAAAAGAGAGAGAGAGAGAGAGATGCTGTTTGCAAAGGCTTCTAAGCAAACTGCGTGCTTGAATGGCCGCGAGCAGTGATCCCAAAGATTACAAAGGCTGCCATCTCCAAACAGCCCCAAAAGGAATGTGAAGACAAGACAGACAAGATCATAGATTCCTAGGTTTGGGTTGGAAGGGCAGGACAACTTGCACTAGACCAGGTTGCTCCATGC
>NW_008682180.1:0-8299 GCF_000695815.1 Acanthisitta chloris
CGGGCTGCGCTGCCGCTGGGGAAGCGACACGGGCCCGTGCCGAGCGCTCTGCCCGGCGGATTTCCTCGTGCGGGATGGTGCTCAGCGAAACGAAACCTGCCCCAGCTTGGGCAGCTAGGCAGGGGCTGTGGTGTCGCCTAACGTTGCTCTAAGCTGTCTCTATGTGACACCCATTCTCTAATAATACCCATTCAATTAGCACAAACAGTCTCTTTGGGATCTTAACCACAGCTTGGGTCTCCCTCGGGGTGAAAGCTGTCAGTTTCATGCAGCAATGTGCTGCTGTTGCATCAAGTGAGCATTATTGTTTGTTGTGTTCTCTGTGAAGGAAGAAAATTATGACAAACTTCTGAGGAAGCAGTGGAAATACGCAGCACAATGCTACAGTGAGATGAGCTGGTGAAGTTAGTAGGATAAGAGCAATGTGTGCCAGCAAAATTCCATTATATTTCCTCTGTAGTTTGGGAACCCCGAAGTGCACTTTAGTAAGGCCTACTTAGTGGAAAAAACAGCCTTCAATAACAGCAACAATCCAGTTGTCACTGCTTGAGTTTCAGATACAACCACTATGCTGTAATATCATAGCAGCTTCAGCAAGTGTTTCTGGTTTGGCATTTGGTATGTGTAAATCTTTTGTGGCACCTATAATAACATAGGATTGAAGAGAAGAGGCTTTTAGTGAACTCTGATATGCAAAGTATGCAAAAAGCCTAGTCAGCTTGATGTGTGCCAGTCTGTTGCTTGCTCTTGACATTGGATCATACAATAGTAGAATTATTTAGCTTGGAAAGGCCCTCTGGAGGTCATCTGATTCAACTCCCTGCTTAAAGCAGTGGTGTCATCAAACTTAGAGTAGGTTGGTCCAGGCCTCATGTGATTGGACTTTCTCTTGAAGGATTTAAAATGAGTTGAAAGTTGGATCTGAAATGTAGCTGAATTTGGAACAAAGTGCCCCAAACTTTGGAAAGTTACAGAGTTCTAAGCAGTCTGAATGAAACATACTCTTCCTTAGTTAAGTGGAAGTTGTGTTTCCTTCCTGGTTTTGGTGTTATGATTCTGGTTCTCCAATTGTGCAACAGTCTTCAATGTGCACAATACGGAGATTTTTGGAAGATAAAAAACAAGCAGGAGATTATTTTGTCCCACAGCACACAAATTTTCTCCTAGTGGATACGAAACTGAAATGCTTTGAAAGTGACATTTCTCTGTATAGAACCAAAAATACTGCTAAATCACTTCAAATTTGAAAGGTTCTTAGTCTTACCTACATAATTTATTTAAATTTATTTAAAGGCTAAGGTGGTGATTCCTGCATTCACAGACATGCAGTGAAATCAGCTTTATTTCTGTGTCCTTAGCAGCATGAAGTTCTTCCTGTGCAAAACTCAGCTCTTGTGCATTACTTGCCATCCACTAAATGAATTGAATGTAACGCAGTGAGTTGAGGTTGATGGAGTGAAGATAGCTGATGTCAGCCTTTATCTGTCTTAATCTGTTCTTGTCATGTCACAATGTATTGTGTGAAGTCAAGTCTTTGAAGCAATTGCAGTATTATTTGCACTGCTCAGTGTCTGCAGGTCCTGGGTAAAATGCGTTTTGTAGAAGAGTCTTGAATACAGTGAAAAGTTCCTGGAGAAGTTTATCCTTTAAGTAGGAAAGAAAGATAAAGATTGAGGGGAAAAAAAAATATGGATGGAAATAGCTGTGCCATTGTACCTTCATGATGTGTCTTCTAAGTGTCATCTGTGTTTTTCTTAAGTACTCAAGTTAGAAATATACTGACATATTTCAAGGTGGAAAAGTATAGAAATTGTTAAATTAGGTGTAGAATTGAAATTTTGATCTGCTAATGTAAATAATTCACTTCAGCAAGCACTGATGGCCTGGCTGAAGCTGTAGATAAAAGCATAACCTCTGCAGATACAGTTCTCGGTGTCCTAAGGACTGTGGAGAAGGTAAGACTAGAGGATAAAATAAGATGAAAGGATGTTCAGCAGCTCAGCTCTTCTTTTGTGTGCAGACTGTAGTCACAGCATCTCTTACAAGACTTGGCAAAATTTCCACCATCCTGTTTCAGCTTGTTTTGTCCAGGCAGTAGGTAGTCCACCTACACTGGGGAATGGCAAACTGCACTTCTGTGTCATTTGGTTCAGTATAAATAGCATCAGTCTGACAGCAGGTTTGCATCAGTATCACTATAGCACATATTAAGTATCCTGTTAACACCCAAAGTTAAATTTCCAAATGTGTTTCTTGTACGTAGTCTTTCAAATGTGATGTTAAGATTTTGTATGCAAAGTTCACATTATTATGGTTGACCTCAGAGACACCTTTTCAGCCAAAGTTGTAATCCATATCAAAAGTATCTATGTGGCATATTTGTGGAGTGTAATGTCAAGATGTCCCACGTAAAAAATGAGGGAGGTATTATGGGATGAAAAATATCTTTGCCTTTCTTATTATAGTTATATGAAATGAACAAAGAAACTTTAGAGGCAGCTTCTCTCTTCGTGCCTCACAGGAAAAATGAACCTTTAATCATGTTTTGTATCAGCTAGAGCAATCCTCGTGGTTGCCTTATGATCCTATATTGATCCCACTGTGGCATCTGTAGAATCTGCACCTGTTCATGGCTTCTAGACAGTGGATCTGCAAATTGCTATAGCCTCTGCTGCCAATTTTGTCTAACGCTGGCTTTTTTTGCAGACCCCAGTGTGATCCCCCTCTTTGGCTACAGGAATAAGGAATATTCTGATAGAGCATCTCACTAAACCATCAGGGCTTCCCATGGGCTCTCAGATTCAAGTCCTCATAACCTTTGAGTGCACCTCTACATTCACTTCATGTATGTTCAGACATTTTTCTGTGAAGCTGATTATGAAACACACAGTAGTGATTTTTGTGCATCTGTTCTTAAGTCAGTTTATTCATGGTTTATGGCAGCTTTTCATGGGATTCTATAATATTCTTTGCAGTTCATTCTAGCTTTTGAGAGATTGGTGAGTAGGGACCTTTTAAGTTTCTGATTTATTAACTCGGTTGGTATTATTTAATACTCTACATATTTAATTCCACTCTTTGATTTCAGAATCTCTCAAGACCTCCAGGAAAACAACTCCACAAAAAGAGGCATCTTCAAAACAAAGATGATTATTGGGAAAGCTTACAGTACCGTTAACGTCAGCAATGGAACAGATCTAGCTATTGGCTTTACCTCTTCCACAGTAGCTGTCCTTCTGTTTGGGACAAACTTTGTCCCTGTTAAGAAGTTTGATACTGGTGATGGTAAATATTCTTTTGTTTGGTTTGGTATTTTTGCTAATAGGAGTAATATTTTACTAGCAAATATGAGTTTCTATGCTAGAACTGTAAATATCATCACAGCCTTAATCCAGAGTATGTTTAATTTTCTTTGCTGTCGTTAGGGTGTAAGGCAATAATGCTACTTGACTATGTGGCAGATCTTTAGAAGAGCCTTCTTATATGTTGTTGTGCACTTGAACAGTGATGATGTACATTTCATGAGCATTTCACAATGGAAAGTGAAATGTCCTTTCTTCTACCTTTGTGGGAATTCTTGGATACATTCAGTGATATTTATAAAGTAAAAGTTATTGGACTTTGTAGTATTGCCTTTCAATTGTGGGCATAATGTAAAAACAAGGAAAAAAATGAAATTTTAATACTTTTATTTGGTGAGCTGGAAAGAGAAAACAATTTTTTCTATTTCCTACATGGAATTTTATCACTTTACTAGTTTTATGTTATATTTCCAAGTTTATATGAAGCATAATCAGTTACCAGATCCCTAGATGAGTAAATCTGCCATTATGTTATTGCAATAATAGTCTGCATTGCAGGATGGATATAACCCCTCCTCTTTGTGCCAAATATGGCACTAACAGGACGAGGCTAAGCTTTAAACTGAAAATCTTAGCACAGCTGGCATAAAGTTAACTGGTTTGCCTAACTGACTATTCAAGAATCTACAAAAGTAGGAGAGATCTGTTACTGACAATCCTCAGTTTCCTGGGTTACTGGAAAAGCCTGAGCCATGAGCTTTGAAGAAGTTTTGTCTGTGTTAGCATCAACTACAGTGGTGGGAGGAGTTTGTAGTAACTGAATATCCTCATTGTCAAAAGTCTGTCAAAATTTTCATGTGTTGGAGAATCAGGGCTTGTGTAAACTTTGTCCAGTAAAGTGTCTTTTGCAGCTAGGTATGAAGAATGCATGGTAAGGAAAAATTTGGCAGAATTATAACCCACCCTAAAACCACATCTTTTGAATATATTGTAACATGGTCCCCTGAAATTCACAAAGGAGGTGGCCACCTTTTTGAATTTTTTCTGTACTGCTTTATCTAAGACAAACTTACTGTGTTAAGAGGTTCCCACATGCAGTATTCTACAGGTTCTCTATTGTGTGCATTTGATTTTTCCATAGGCATGTTCTTCCAATGGATTCTCTGTGCCTCTATATGGATAGTTTCTTTGGTGGTCAATTTGATCCAGAATTGCCCTCGGTTTTGGCCTCTGGCTATGGTTGGAGGTTTTGTGTGGGCTACAGGTGAGGATAAAGATTCCATGTCTTGAAACACAAGATAATCCTCAGTCTTCATAAAAAAAGTGATAAAAAATTTCCATCTATAAGGTAGTAGTTATTTAGTAGTTATTTGGTATTTTAAAGTCTTGGTATTAATGGAGCTGTACCCTTATAGTAAATATTGCTTTATTATGCTTGTTTTATAAGAGGCAAATTCACACCAAAAATAACTTTTAAAATTTTATGTGGGAAAAGTCCATGTTCATTGTTATTTATTTTTTAAAAGCACTGTTTCTTACCACCTTGTAGTTTCCCAAATTTCTTTGCCTTCTTAACAGGCGCAGATTCTAAAGCAAGTATATACATTCTATTTTTTACTGATTTCAGTTTTGGTTTTTGTATTTCAGGCAATGTTACAGTTGTCCCTATTGTTAAAACTATTGGCTTAGCTCTTGGTCTTTTGATATGGGCTTCTTTTAATTTGCTGACAGGTTGGGCAAGTTCAAGGTAGGTAAGTTATATATAGTTAATGTTGTCAATTCTTCATTAATAAATGCAGCGAAAGCTATCACTTGTAAAATCAGAATCATATAGGTTGGGAAAGACCTTTAAGATCGAGTCCAGCCATTAACCTGCCACTGCCAAGTCCACCACTAAAGAGAATTTATCACATATATTAAGACTTCTTCCCTCTTAGTAAAAAGTACCCAGGTTAATTATATTAGCTTATGTTTCCTCTGTCTCAATAGGATGAAGAATGCCCAGTGATGTTCATTAACATAACTGAGTCAATAATGTATTTGTTAATGTAAAACTAGTGAACTGTTTGTATTTTTTTCTTCTGCAATGTGATCTGATAAAGTAATTTAAATTAACTTCAATTTTTGAATACACAGATTAAAAATTATCAATGCACATTAAATTAGTTTAAAGATTATTTTTGTAAAGTAGACATAACTTTTTGCAAGCCAGCTGAAGCACTGATCTACTGCTGCAAATATATACTTAAACAGAATTATTTGCATGAGTCAAGATTTCGAAGACTAGGTTATAATTTAACTGTTTGTATAAGTCAGTGCAACTAAGTGATACTGGTTAAATGTTTCAGGTTTGGTTGGTTTGGAATTGACCCAGAAGAGGTATCAAGACCAATCTTAAATTATATTGGAGCTGGACTTTCACTATTAAGGTAAAAATTTATTCTTATAATGAATTTCTGTAATGTAGAATACCTATTTCATAACCAACCACAAGGACAATTTAACTAGAGGGTGAATGTATTGAAGTATTTTTTACAAATCAATTTACTGCCAAATTCATGAGCTGTCCATACCTAGCTGGTCAGTGTTGTATTTCAGAGTAGTAACATACATGATATCCAGTGCAGTGGTGAAATGGTTATCCATAAACACAGAAATACATTTTTATGCTGGTAGGCATGTTCACAGCAAAGCAGTGATGCACTGCTTGCCTCCCCAGTTAGGTTATTCAAATAGTTCATTTTCCCCAAATATGATGAGAGGAGGGGAAACTGATCAGAAGATACTTGTTGAGAAAACCTCAGATATCTGATCTCACTTCATTCACTCAGGGGTACAAATCTTAATCTCTTAACTTTAGAATATGCCACAGAACCCCTTCCCTGGTATTTTGGAGTCCATGAGAACCCAGGGACTTCATATATTTTCCAGTCTGTAATACCTCCTTGTCTTGTAATTCTTAAACCACATTTAAAATTCCCAAACAGTGTCTTCCTTTGGGATCTTCAGAAGGATTTCATTCTTTTTGGATTTTTGCTTATTATTTGTATAAGTGCATGCATTCTGGTCCAAACACAGAGGAAAGAGAATCTTTGTTATGCAGCAGTGCTTTTGCTTTCCAGCTGGGTGGCCAGAAAGATAGATCCTGGGGGGTTGCCATAAGTGTGCTAAGCAGCACATGGACATAATGCCTTTCAGAAAAGAAGGGTATTAAGAACATGGAGATAATGAAACCACTTTTGATTGCTAGGAGAAAGCTGCTGCCTTAGGTTCATGATTTTTGCTTCCACTTTTCCTCTTTTCCTGAGAGTCTGCAGCTTTATACCCATTACCTTTACATGTGACATATGATTTTGGGAGGTGCTGAGAAAATGGTAGCAGTACTGCTATACCTGCCTGATGAATTCATGCAGATCACCACCTGCTTCCTGCCTGTTTCTGAGATATCATGGAGAAGTGATCAACAGGGAAAAAGATCATGACCAAACATGTTGCCCTGTAAAACTGCACAAGGCCTCTGTATGTTGCTCTGTGGAGCTCAGAAGCTTGCATTTCATTTTAGCTTCCTGTGTGGAACCTTTATATATTTGTCAAGTCCCTGTGGAGGAAGCTGACCTCCTTTTATACTGGTACTTAACTCCTTCAATAAGAGATGAATCGTTCTTCAAATGGACTCATTCTGCTTACAGTTATGAGAAGAAATTCCTAAATCATTAAAATGTCTTTCATAAAAATAAAAACCAGATCCTTCCAGTTCTGATTAAGTGTGTTTACCTGATTTTCTGAAGCCAGGGGTACAAGTAGGAACATTTCCATTTCTTCACTTTATTCACTTAGTGTGCTGGAGCACCACTGAGCAACACCCCTTCTCCTTCTGCATATGCACAAGGCCCTGTAGCAGCATGTCCTGGTCCAGTTAGACTCGGGAGTGTTCGATCGATTCCTCCAGTGTGAATTAAGACACAGACGAGGTCAAAATACCCTTAGGGAGTGAGGCATTATTATTGGTCACACAAGGGGGAGAGAAGGGGCGATAGGAAAGTTAGAAATCGAAGATGAGGATAGTTGGAAGCAAGCAAGATTTGGTATGCCAAAGCAGAGAGAGTCACCACCATGGATCCAGATGATCCGTAGTCATGTAGAAGAGGGATAGTCACCACCATAGGTCCAGCAGCTTTCTGATGATCCATAGCTGTCTTTTCTTGAGTGGTGGGTGTGCACCCTCACTCTGGATGCTGGTGCTTTTTGTATGGCTCTGTTGGGCACTGACTGGTCAGTTTCCCTGGACTTGAGCAATTCCCAGCCTCGAGATCTCTGCGGCTGGAAGTGATGTCAGTTGTGGACAGTGATGTCCTGTGGTCTCTGTGGTCAGTTTACCAGGAGTTGAGCTATTCCCAGTCTCTTGATCCCGAAGCTGGAAGTGATGTCAATCCTTTCCTGGCAGATGGCTCGGCAGCCAGAGGGTGTAGTTGGTGGACAATTGTGCCTGGTTATCGGTCATTATCTGTTAGGTGGAAGATCTGGGTGGTGGACAATGGTGCTTCCTTATCTCAGCAGCTAGAGGAATTCATGTCAGCTAGAGGAATTCATGTCAAAACAAACATTTCTTAAAGGTCCCTTACACAGCAGTATTCCATCTTCAGATATGACAGAACACTAAAAACTAGCATTTTTCCATGAGCACGGAGCCATTTCTGTGCAGGTTTAAGCTGTTCCATGTAGAATTTTCATGCAGGTGTTCCACCATATGCATGGTTTGGTACAAAAGGGCACTGTTAACTGAAGCATCTGTTGTTAACATGTGGTTGTAACTACATGCTGTAAAAAGGAGACATCTGAAGCCCATTACAGTAGAAATCTATAAAGTGATACAAGACTGATTTACTTACTTTCACTTAGGTTGTTTGTTAGTTAAATTAATAACTTATTATATGTTCATATATTTTATTATATATGTATAAACAATTATATATAATATAATTAGTAAGATAAGACTA
>NW_008682180.1:8312-12268 GCF_000695815.1 Acanthisitta chloris
TTTAAAATATATTGAAGTGACTCTAGTGTAATAATGAAAACAAAGTATAACAGCAAATGTAACTTTATAATAGCAAATATAACTTTTGTCTCTGAACACTAAATGTTATGTCCTTATGAACTGAATTGGTATTTATTGCTGTATTTTTCTCTTCCGAGTGCTGTCATATTTCTTTTTATAAAAACTGAAGTCCAGAGTTCTTCAGCTTCATTAGAAAGCACTCCGTTACTGAGAGAAAGTGTAAGTACTCTACAGTTGTTATTTCACGGCAGCAAAAGTGCATACCCATTTAAAAGCAAAAAATATGTTTGTTAGCCAGGTTTCCTAGGATTTATGGTAGACTAGATAAAACAACATAATTATATATTGATTGTGTCTTACTTTGTGGGTCGTGTATATCCATTTGAATATTAGCAACAGAAGAGGTTTTCCCAAGTGTTCTTTCTTGATTGTCAGCTTTAAATGACTTAGAAAGTCGTTTTCCATTATGATGGAGATTATACAAAAGACAGAGTGTATTACTTTACTATGTGAGAAGAGGAAGCAATTTCAATTAAACTTTAGCTATGAAGCTAGGAGAGTGCTCAGGTGAAAAGCCAGATTTTTGCCTGATTACAGAGCCAGGAGACTGTCAAGGGTTACTGACTGTCATCATCAGCTGTGGCATGGGTTGGAGGCCAAGGAGGGGTACCATACTGGCTGTTGCTCCTTTGGGAGCCCAAGGTATGCAACAACAGCTGGAGAACAATAGGTTCCTATTACCATTGTACCTTACTCTTAGAGGTCAGTGTCCAGTTACTACCTGAATGGAGAGCCCCTGAGAGTTTTCTAGCTGTGCTCAGTGCTTAGTAGAGGTTCCAGTCTACCAGACTAAATCACAGAAGACAGTTTGATTGCAGGATTAGAATAAAGGAATGTTGCAATTTCTTTATACTGCAGACAGGGGTGTTAATTTCCCCGTTCGCAAATAGTCCTAATACTTAGTGAGCTATCAACAAAAGGTAAAACCACATCTTAAATAAAATCTATAGATTAAAACATTCATCAAGTTTAAGTTACTAAGGTCAGATCTACCTGCATGCAGATGTAAAAAAAAATGCGAGTGAGTACTCTGTTATGGAGTAAGCCTGAAGTCTATATCCAAACTCATACTTGTAAACTTCAAGATAGATAGATCCAATTATTAGTTTTATTTTTAAAAAATATATCTATTTTCTTCAGAGTATTTCTGTAAATTCCTGTTGGTTTTGCTTCTGTTTTCATTTTATTTTCTTAGACAAAACTTCTGTTTAATACAATGTGTGAGATTTTAAGAAATCAAACAAAACTAAACTTCCGTGAAAACTCTTGTGTTTTTGCAGTCTATTAATGTTTCTGAAGATGACTCTGATGACTCATGGGTGAACAGACTTTCTCCAGCAAAAAAGAGACTCATGTAAGTTATTAGCAGTTCTTTTACTGGTACAGACCAAGTAGCCAGAAAAAGCAGTTGAACACGGCATAAGAGCAGAATTTGTGTCCTGTGGTCTTCCTTGTAAAATTATGCACTAATAAATACCAGGATTTTACATATTAGTATAGTGTGCATATCTATTTATGAATAGTTGCACAACTAACTAGATTATTTCCTTGGCCCTGTTAAGTGTGCTTAACCTTGTCAATTAAGTATGGGGTAGTGCTACCAAAAAAAATCATGTGGCAAAGTAAATAACAATATCAACCAAGTAATTACAGAGCTGTTTTTATCACCTGGTTGATTAGCATGCCAGCACAGAAGAAACCTATGCTAATAACATGCCTCAAAGTGTGGTTTCCAAGGGAATACGTCTGGAGAAGGCATGGCAGTATGATAAGAGCACAGCAGAAGTGCTCCAAGGTGGAAGCAGCAGCTAGCAAGGGCCCAGTGTGGGGAGTGGAGACTTTCAAGAGCACAGCAATCTGAAGCAGAGACAGACTAAAGAGGCAATGAACCTGGGAATGGCTACAGAGAATATATAGACTGCAACAGTGAAGCTGATGGCAGGAGCATTTTTAATATTATTGTTGTTTGTTTTCCCCTAGCTCTGTTTTTAGGAAATCCTAGTTAGCTGATTTCCCATGTCATTAATCTAGACTGCTGAGTCTTGGAGCAGAAATTGTCTGTGTTACTTGGCCACTAAGTATAGGAAAACTAAATGAACAATTTCTACACAAGAAAATATAAATGTGCTAAAATATATTATTTTTAGAGCTAGAATTTGCATATGATACACAGTCTTTAACTTCAATACTGTGCTTAAGTATGTTGTCTACTTCCTTAATTAAAGCTAGGCTATTTTCTCCAATTTTTGCTCTCTTTAAAGAGGATGTAGCCTGGCTGTAGTTGCTGGAATACTCTACGGTTCCAGTTTTGTACCAGTACTTTACATCAAGGACCATGGAAGAAGAAATGAAACTATATACACAGGAGCAAGTCAGTTTGGTAAAGGCTAATAGATCAATTCTGCTTTATTTCGCCATTGTGTTCTCCTGCTTTTTTTAAAGACATGGGGTGAAATTCTTGATATGCCTGAAAATCCACTATGGCAATTTATCAGTTCTGGGCTATATGTTGTCGTAATCATAGTCCTAGCACTCCTTTTTTCTCAGAGAAGAATCACATGATTGAAAACAGTGAGAAACAGACCAAAAGCTACAATACTTAACTCATAGCTGTTTCAGAAGACATTAAATACTAACACTCTCAAAATGCAAAGTTTGTATGCCTGGAGAATGAGGTAAACAAGGACTCAAGCTTGCCAATTGCCAAATTAGTGCACCAATAAAAGAAGAAATGCAGGTTGATCATAACTGATGAATAGAACAGATATATGACAGCAAAAGTAATTAAAGCCATGTAGATTTTTTTAAATTGAAACCTTTTATCATAAACCTAATTGCCAATTTCGAACAGCATTTCCTCTGAACATTATCCTTTAAATTTAGGTTATACTCTATGAGGTAATAGCAGCAGCTTAAGAGCAAAGTGTTGCTGAGATCACATAATGTTGCCATTGTCACATACAATTTCTCTTGAATACTGCAATTTATATATTCCTCAGCTAGGCAAAACAGATGTTGTCATTACTCTAGCTGACTTTCCTGTTCAGAATTTACAGCTCCAAGGAGACAGAGATTGCCTTGCTACATGCTTCTGCTTTACCATGTTGGAAATACTCTTTTTAGCACATACAAAGCACATAAAGGATTCATTATTGTTAATAATTGTAGTGGTGAAAATTACAAAACATCCTTCAAGATAAAAAAAGGCCAAAACTCTGCCACATTTAGCTCATGTGCAGTTGTATTGCCCTTAAATGTACAAAAAAGAAACAAGGCTATATATTCTTAAGGGTTTATTAAATTAATTCACTAATAGGGAGTTCCAAAAATAACTCACAGAAGTGCATAGAAGGCTGTAATAAATGCTGGAGTCAGCACATCAATTAATTCATATTTAATGTATGTCATTGACTGTATCCATCCACAGTCAGACTGGCAACTGAGTTTGTCACAACAAGATTTGAATTTGAGTTGTTAGGAGCAGCACCTCCTTGTCTATATGAATGCTATCAGTGACATAAATTGTGTTAAAATTTATAACTGATATTTTATAGTAATATAATTTTGTAATTTCTCTTTCAGATTTAGATTATGTTTTTGCACACTTCAGTGGAATATTTCTTACAAGTACCATCTACTTTTTGATCTACTGTGCAGTCAAGAAAAATAAACCTAATGTTTATCCACAAGCCATATTGCCCGGTATGACTGGTCTTTAAATTAGCAATTCATTTCAGGTACTTCTGACCATTTTGCAGTCCTTAGTTCAAGCTATGTGTTGGGATTGCAGTTTGCCTTTCAAGTATCTTCATTTGACTTTTTGCCTCTTATGAAAGGTCATTCCTATTAGGTTAATGAGTTAAGGAGAGGAAAGA
>NW_008682180.1:12289-20962 GCF_000695815.1 Acanthisitta chloris
GAACAAAATGACATTGCAGATTTTCAAAAACGGACTCTGCCAGAGTGGAGAACCCATTGCCCAGAAAACTGGACTTTAATTAATTTGCTACTTCGGTTGGAGTAGCCGATTTTTATCCTCTGAGCTTTGGTTTAGATTATCAGAGCCAGCTTGTTAAAGTAGTTATCATACTAAAATATATGCATACAGTTTCTGTATTATGCTATGAGTACAAATTTTCCACAGATTGCTGTCTGTACCTTGCTATGTGTGTTTTTGATTGGGATTTATTTTTCTAGGGTTTGTTTCTGGTGTGCTTTGGGCGATAGCCAACTGCTGCTGGTTCATAGCCAATCACTATCTCAGTGCTGTGGTCAGCTTTCCAATAATTACTGCAGTAAGTATATAAAAAATAAAATCTATTACTAGAATTAAAAGTGAAGGGTTTATACCCTCCTGTTTATGGAATTAAATTGAAATTATGATGAGTCGAGAGCATTTTTAATTAATTGCCTCTTCTGCTTGTCTGTGCTAGTCTCTGGATTTTTAGAACGTAAGTGACTGTGACAAGCACCAGAAGAATTGATACTGTGAGTCTTGAGGTTGTGTAAAACCCAAAGCTCTGTAACCAGAATTCTATCAATATTAACTGTTTAACTGAAGTGATTAGAAGAAGAAACATTTAGTGCTTTCATCCCAGGATGAAACTGTTTTAATTTGTGAGTTTTATCCCCTAACAGTCATTTTGCTTTATTAAGTCAGGTATTTTTTCTTTTTACAGTCCTCAAATGAACAGAACAGATTATGTACTGTTGAAAATAATGTTCTTAGGCAAATGAGGGAGAAACAGGTTGGCCTGTTGTCTGTTTTATTCCTGTTTATGATACTGTACCTTTAAAGCATTGTTAATTTCCAAAAGCTGCATAAATTCCATCACTAGGTAAAAATACATTTTGCGTTTACTTTCTTGCCAATGTACTAGTTAGTGATGCAGAAGTGGCAAATGAGCATTAGTAAATATCAAAACCAAAGTTTTGCTGAACAGCTCTATTTTGGAAGCAAACTAATGAAAACTTTAATAGGGATTAAGCTTTGCCTCAAGATACAGTAAATCACAATAAACTCTGCAGTATGCAATGCAAAAAAGGCTTGGGATCATTCTAATTAGAAACTGAAGGATTAATGGAAAGCAGCTTTAGTAACTTAGTTATCAGTATGCCTAAAGGGCAAGGATATAAAATCACAAAATGAAAAATGTAAGGAGAGCACTGTTGAGAAATTGCCTGTCTGGACCACAGGTTCAGAACTGCTGCTTTACTTCACCCTGGAGAGAATTTCAGAGAGCTATTCATCACATCCCTTTAACAATTTTTTTCATCTTTTTGAATGCAGTTTTCTTGCAGTGTACATTATCTAGAAAGTGAAGCAACACCTCAAATAGTTGTTGGCAGCTTCGCTAGGAAACAGCACCCACACATACATTCAGCATGAGGTACTGTTTCCTGCTGGTCTGTATCTGTATCCCATCAGCTGTACTGAAGATGGAGAGAGGAAGGTCACTGGCCAAACATCTGTCAAGTGTTTCTCAGAGCAGCTCTAATGGGAGGCATTAACAGAGCCAGTTTTTGCTTCATATTCAGATATTTTCTCAGCAGACATGAAAATTCAGGTCATTACTCCCCCAGGGGAAAAACTGTATTACCAAGAGTGCCTGGAAGTTGCCATTGTGTATCACTGTTTGCCGTTAGCTAGGAAATCTGTACAACAACATCAGTAATCAGTAGTTTTCCTGATCTGTCCCTCTGGCTGGCTTTGTGCTTTGTCCAGATGCCAGCTATACAGGAAATACATCTGTATTCCAGTCTCTTGTTATCATACTGAGCGATAAAAACCAAATTTGGTCCAACTAGTTAGTCATCCTAATAAAGGAAAGGTTAGGAATATCCATGGTAGCTGCCAATAAACATGAATAGTCCTCTGAAAGTTGGTAACATTGTGGACTCTAGTTTGGACTAAAGTGAAGCATGTTATTTGGAGCCTACTGAAAGAATATGTAACAGCCAGGGCAGACTCGACAGTGTAATTTAGAAAGAAATTGTGCCTACCCAAAAAAAAAAAAAAAAGGCAGTCTCTTAGCTCTTTAGCCCTTGATGCAGATTTTATGATGTCTTACTTAGTAAAGATTTTAGCAATGTTTATGCTTTTGTCATGAGTGCTTTACTTACATGGAATGGAAAGGTCTGAATGTGTTTTCCAGACAAAATTCAACCACCCTGAAAGCAATAATGAGAAGGCAGTAAATTTTAATGAAATGCTGTAATGTACAAATGAATCTTATCCTTTAGGGTCCTGGCCTTGTTGCTGCAATGTGGGGTGTCCTTGTATTTAAGGAAATCAAGGTAATGTTATTAGGTCTCTTGCCTAATCTCTGTTGCGTGCCTCTAGCACTGGAAACAGCATGACTTGGTATACAGCTGTATCTCAGATTTCTTCTCCTTACAAGTACTGCATTATGAAACTGAAAGTCATATCATGTAATACTAAGTTTTCCAAGAAACATGAAGAACTGTGAACAATTTTTACAGGAATGAAGATTTTATTCCATAGCTGTATGAGCAGCAGTGGATGTAAATGAAGACTGTGGCACAGCCAGAAGGCAGAATGCCAGGCACAGCCTGAAGAGTTTTCATTTGAGCCAGTTCTTTCAGTGAGGGCAGAGGAATGAGCTCCTAATACTCATATAGACAAGTAGGTTAGACTTTTAGGGTCAGGGACTAAAAAATGCAACAGAGGTTAGTTGGCCTTTACTAATTACAGTGCAATGTAAAGATCCTAAACTGATATGGCAGTGATTGCTAATTTAGTGGATTATTAACGTATAGGGCAGAAGTTATTTTCCTAGTGGACTTTGAAGCATTGAGTGCTGGCAGCATAATACCAGGTTCTCTGAGCTAATCTATCCAGGATCCATAGGTACCTGACTTGCCATTAGAGATCATATTTCCCAACATTTTTGGTGTCTGTGTAAAATGCATTGAATCTAGAACTGGAAGTTCTGTGTCTCCCACTGCAGATTAGTGTTGCACTACACTAGAAGATCATCACATTCATTGTCTAAATCTTCGTAACTCTCTAAATCTTTCATTCTTTTCATACATTTTGGAATAGTCTCTGCATAAGTGCTTGCTGCTTAAAAATAATCTGAAAATAGACAAAGGCCTTTAAAAATACCTTTAAAAATTGCTGAATTAGTTTTGCAAATGTTTTACTAAGTGTATGTGATAATAGATTATTTGCATTAAACTTTTCAACAGCAGATAGTTTACAAATATTATATGAAATGAAAAGGTATAAAATTTACCATTTCATATAATAGATATTTAAATTTTGTCTTAAGACAAAATCCTAGAAGAAGAATCTTAGTTCTTTATTTAACTTCTGTTTAAGGTGGTATCTAGTATGACAAGGTATTTTTCTATTTCTCTCCCTTTGCCTATACAGGGACTGAAAAACTACGTGTTGCTGTCAGTATCATTTTGCATCATTATGGCTGGCTCACTTTCCACAGCTTTTTCTAAAGTTTGAAAGGACCTTCTGGGCCAGTAGATGGTGCTAACGTTTAACGTAAATAGAAAGACAATGTTGGTAGATTGCAAAACATAATTTTAACATTTTCCCTAATTTGCTTCAGGCAAGTGAAAAATAAAGCCATTTGGCATGAAAGAAGATCTGGAAATGTTTGTTTCTGCATTTCTTGAAACAGTAAGAGTATTAAAGGATTTTGTTAAATAAAATTAAATGATTTTACAATTACAAATCACTGTGTTTTTTCTGGTTCAGGTACTAAACTTCATGTCATCATAAATTGCAATTTACTGTTATGAAGGTGATTAAAGGGAGTTTAATTCTTAGTCTGTAATATGTATTTATTTCCAAGCTGATTTATTTCACATTTTGTCTTACTGAGTTAAAAATATGTCTTGAAATATTCTTCATGGAACTGATACACATGAAGATAACACAACTTTTATTTAATTTCGAAGCATTATTCTTCAAAGTCATCAGTTTACCTAAATGTTATCTGCTGGTCACTACAGGATTGTTAAGTAAATAGAGGGAGGAAAGTGCTGTGAAATAAATTACTTTTGTTTCACATTTTTCATAACCACCACTAACATGGAAAACTGTTTAACTCGTGTCAGGTAACCTTGAAATATGCAAAGAATGTAGTCTGAACCTCCCCTTAGATTTTTTTCTTTAGTACATTAGACAACTCCAGCTCCTGCAGTCTTCCCCTGTTTGTAATGTGCTCGTAATTTCTTTCCTGATCGTAGAATGGTTTGGGCTGGAAAGGACCTTTAAGATCATCTAGTTCCAGCCCCTCTGCCATGGACAGAGATGTCATTCACTTCACCAGATTGTTCAGAGCCCCATCCAATGTGGCCTTGAATGCTGCCAGGGGTAATGTATCCACAGCTTCTCTAGGCAACCTGTTCCAGTGTTCCACCACCCTCTGAGTAAAGAATTCCTTGCTAACATCCAATCTAAACCTACCCTCTTTCAGTTTAAAACCATAGCCCCTTGTCCCATGAGTGTCTGCCCATATAAAAAGTTCCTCTCCCTCCTTTTTATAAGCCCCCTTAAGGTACTGGAAGGCCACAATAAGGACTCCCCAAAGCCTTCTCTTGCTAAGTGAACTGGATCTGTCTAGAAAACCAAGATATGGCAGTTGGGCTGTAGTCTCAGAAAAACCAAGAAGAGCATAAGTAAAATTATTTTCTTTCTCCATCCAATTTCCAAGCTCCGTTCATGATTCCACATTGTAGTACAAGATGTAGTGCAAGTAAAAGATGACGCTTTTCACCATCGTGGCTTGATATTGCTAACGTGTTCAGATTGCAGTCATAATTTCTCCTTTCTCCCTTCCACTCTTTTTTGTCTGCTCTACCAGATTTGATCTTAGAACTGTCACTTAACCTGTTTTTTTCCTAGCTTGTATTCTTTATTCCTACCCTAGTGTCTGACAGGTTGTTTCCCCCTTAAGGCATTTCATTTTGGTCTGTATGTTAACTGTGTGCTCCAACAAGCTGGCAGCATTTTCTAGTCAGATGTCATCTGCAAACTTAATAAATATATTCTCTAATTGTTGTAAATAATTAATGAAAATGCTGCATGATGCTGGCCCTTAATTACTTTTTGGAATCTAATGTAATACTTCTTTTCACTCTGACAGGGAACAATTGATTGCACTTTTGAGTACAATTTCTCTCTGTCTTATAGTGGTTTTATTTAGACTGCGTTCTCGGAGCCTTTACATAACATCTGATACAGTTGTTCAAGTCAAAGTACACGATGTGTGCCACCACAATACCTGGTATTGGACAGAAAACTGGTCTTTTTTCTGTCCAATATCCAGGTCAGACACAATTTCTCATTGACAGATTCTTGACTTACCTAGCCATTTTTCTCTTGATTCACACAAGAAAAAGTACTATGTGCACATGTTTTTGAAATAACTTGAATTAAATTGTACATTTATAGTTTCCCTGGATCTGTTTCCTTTCTTAAAGAACACAGTCTTAAAGGTTCCCTTCTTAAATATTCCTGGAATATACTCCATGCCAGAAAATTGCTTATAGACAAAGAATTGGCAAAACCAAAATACAGTGTTTTCAGGCTCCTCTACTTTACAGATATGCTTTAATATGACAATTTTTTCCCAGACAGTATTACTTGTTATTCCTATGTCGCTGTTCACAATTGTGTTAACATTGCCTGTGATCTGTTTAAGACTGAAGGAACAAGGGTGCTGTTCACTTTAGTTTACAAAGTCATTGCTGAATAGAGGCAGATTGTCTCTTATTTCTACACAAGTACTGACAAAAATACTAGTCTTGTAACTCCCTATTGTGCTAAAGTAATTACAATGCTATATGATATTTATAAAGATAGTGTGATTACAGCTCCAGTCTGTAATCTGCCCACCAGTCTGCACAGAGGGCACCTCTCCAGGTTGGCTCCCTGGGTCCCTATACAAAGAAGTTGTCATCGTGGTGTTCTAGGAATCTGCTGGACCTGTTTGTACCAGCTGCATGGTGGTCCCAGTTGACACCTGGCAAGGTGAATGCCCTTACAAGGACAAGGGCAGCTGGTTTGGAACTGTCCCTTGGTTCCTTAAAGAATAATTTGTTGGTGTCATCACCCTGACTGGGTGGCCAATAGTAGCCTCCCACAATGACAATGCACAGTGTTCTCTAACTGGTGTCCAGAATTATGGCCACTTTAGATAAAGAAAAGAAACTTAGGTGCAATATTCCACGCCGAACTGTCATACGGGAAATGTTATAAACTTTACGTTCTATTCATTGTCTCTACAATATCCATGATTTTAAAGACTCATGATATTAGATTTGCTACAGGAAAAAATCCCAGCTAAGTAACCAGCTGGGTTTTCTTCTTGACAACTAGACGCACTAGGACCCAGCTCAACTATGGAGATATATGGGTCTCTGACTGTCATTATTTCCTTGATTGTGAGAGGCAGCACTACATCATTCTCCTTTCTCTTCTTGCCATGATACCATGATATTAGATGGTATTAGAGCTTCTACTATCTCTCTTGAGGGATGCTCTTAGGTTAACTTCTGGTATGGGCACAGCATCCATCTACCAGATATGATTACAAGGAACAGTTGAGTCCTCCAGGGCAGGAGCACCTTTATGTTTCCTAGTTTCTGTACAAGGTCATTTGCTTTCTGAAACAAACCAAAAACCTGAACTCCTGACCACAGGAATTGCCATGTAAATGTATGTAGTTTGATGCAGTCCTCCAGACTGTGTTGTGAAACTATCAGATGTGCAAACTTAATTGCTGATTGCTAGGTTGTTAATTAAAATTCTTATTTGTGAAGGCTCAAGTATGACCTTTATTAAATGGTTTTCAGCTGCTATCCTATTAGATTTGACTTTTCAGCTGCAAAAAAAAACCCCACTCTTGCAGCATGTTTCTGTGAAAAATGCCATGTGGTAATTTATCAGGATTTATGGTTTAAATATGTATGTATTCCAAAATAGTTTTTGTGATGTTCACTTGGAATATGTTGTATAAATATTCCACTCATTTCTGAGATTTTCTTGGTCTTGAAGTTTCAAGTTTTAAGTAATGCTGTTACTTCTTTTATGTTAGAATGCTGGATTAACAGCATGTTTATAGAGCTATTTGTACAAAACAGTCTGGCAGTAACTGAGTTTAGTAAGAGAAGATTCTGCAGCTAATATAAATTATCATGGTTGTGTTTATATCAGCATGTTTTTGTGTAAGTGGAAGAATTGCATTTCTTGGAGATAAACTTTCAAATATTTGTTTAGGCCTGTTGAGCAACTTTTAATTTGAGCTTGGTTTAAGAATTTTTCTCTGGTAGTACTTAGAGACAAAGTAGCCTTTAAAATTTAGGTAGTTTCTAAATTTTTGTGCAGTGTTTGGAACCAGGGAACTCAGTGTCACCTTTTTTTATCTTTCCCTTTCCTGTTTATTCCTTTCCCTATGCTTATTATACATCGATATTCCGACACTCACTGCCCTTCAGATTTTTAGTCCTTTATATACTTAGTAAAAATGATTGTTACATGAAAAAATATTTTTAAATACATTAGTTCCTGTCTTCAAAGTAAACAGCGAAGAATGGCCTTTTATTAACCTTATATAAATTTTTATATTTTATCTATATCATAATTTTCTTTTTCAACCGATATTCAAGATTGATTAAATACTATTTCAACAATCTGACCTGACCTTTGAGTTTTCTAGTTTCTGGCATGAAAATAAAATCAGAGTCAAGATGATGCATGCTGGCAATTAGTGTCTTGGGTCTTTTTAAAATTTGACCTTGCTTTCAAATACAAAACTGATGTTTAATGCCCTATTCCACAATTACTGAATGACTAATGGATTCCACTTTCTGTTAGCTATATATTATGCTGATAGATAGTGACTCTGAAGCATTTTAATTGCTGAACTGCTGGTTCTTACTTTTTTCATGCTTATCACAAAACAATGTTTAAAAATCTAAACTTTATATATTTTTGAAAGTAAACACTGGACAGTTCTAATGCCTCTTATTGCAACAAAGGGCCTGTTTGAGAGTCTAACCTGAGAGGATATAAGACTCAAAGGAAACAGGATCTGCATTAGTCCTGCTAGTATCAGTGATTCAGGTAGTCTGACACTACCACGCACTTGTAGATTGTGCATCTAACTCCTAATGACATCAGGTTTTGCTATTTATATAGGAACCAATGCAGTAGCAATGACATAAATTTCACCTGGAGATGAATTAGTTATTTCCCATGTCCTAGCATTTTTTGTGCTGTGGATCTTCTAAAAATGTTGCCTGCAGAACTGGGAAACAAACCACATGGTTCCCAGGGCCAAAGCCTGGTGGAGGTGGGGAGAGAGCTCTGAGCTAGTCTTGCTGAGCCCATAGGCAAGCCTCAAAGGACATTGTTAGTTGTTACCATTCATGGACCAGAGAAAAAATTATACCCTCTAACTGATGAGTCATTCTTCCTTTTAATTATTTGTGGATGGAGGCTCGGGTGAGGAGCACTTGTTCAGGAGCTGCAGAATGATAGCTGCTCCCCTCTGGTTTTTGCACATCTGAGCTTTGATCTTGGCTGAGGAAGAGCTGCAGGAAT
>NW_008682180.1:20993-21473 GCF_000695815.1 Acanthisitta chloris
GCTCTTCACAATCTGAGGAGAAAGGCTGATCTGCTACTTAACTGACTAGCAGTATTTCTCATCAAGTGATGCTCTGACTCTGCAGTTTACTTTCCAGTTGTTTTTATGTGCAATAGAAAGATTGGAACTTGTATAAAGCCATATCAGGGCTCATGTTCCTTGAGGCAGACTGTGCTCATCAAGTTCAAAGGAAATGGTTTAGACTGTTGGCTTGTTGTGCTTCTTCCAGATGTACTTGTCATGAGTGTGCATGACCTCATTGTCAACCTCTGCTTCAGATGTTTGTGTCTAACATTTTTGAGTGAAGTAGTTCAAATTTAGTTCATAAAGCCATACAAAAGCTAGAATTTCGAGCTAACTAAAGTTGTATGCGATTAAAAAATGGGCTTGTTTGAATGCTTTTAGTAGCTGGCAGCATTTCATATTATGTGATCATAGTAATGCGAACAATGCGACTTCAGCAAAGCCTTTGACACCATC
>NW_008682180.1:21696-33391 GCF_000695815.1 Acanthisitta chloris
AGAATGGGGCCAGCCACAGCCTCCCTGGGCAACCTGTTCTGATGTCTCACCACCCTCACAGGAAAAAAGTTTTCCTTACATCCAACCTAGACTTTCCCTCCTTCAGTTTGAGCCCATTATCCCTTGTCCTATCATTGCAGTTCCAAACAAAGAGTCCCTCTCTGGCTCCCTTGTAGTTCCCCTTAGATATTGAACAGTTGCTATGAGGTTTCCACACAGTCTACTCTTCTCCAGGCTGAACAGCCCCAACATCCTCAGCCTGTCTTCATAGGAAAGGTGCTCCAGACCTCTTATCGACTTCGTGGCCTCCTCTGGACTTGCTCCAACAGTTCCATGTCCTTCTGATGTTGAGGGCACCAGAACTGCAGGCAGTATTCCAGGTGGGGTATCACAACAGCAGAGTAGAAGGGGAGAATCACCTCTTTTGACCTGCTGGCCACACTCTTTTGGATGCAGCCCAGGATTCAATTGGCTTTCTGGGCTGCTAGCACACACTGCTGGCTCATGGTGAGCTTCTCATCCACCGTCACTGCCAAGTCTTTCTCCTCACTGCTGGTCTCAATTACTTCCCCACCCAACTTGTAGGTGTGCTGAGGATTGCCATGGCCCCGATGAATGTTATTGTCAAGAATGGCAGAGTATTAAGACCCCAAAAATACCCCCCAAACCCAAAGGCTAGTACTCCACTATTTCAAAGTGAATGCACAGAAGTCAGCATAACAAAATTATTACACTTTTTATTCAAAGTATTAGCAAATAATGTAAAAGTGTTAAAATTCCAAGCAAAAGGAAAGGGAAAACAACATAGTGATGTTGAATATACTTTTGAAAGTATCTTCTTTCTGCTGATGGCTGAGCATCATGGTCTTAAACATGATAACGAGGGCACACTGAGGAATATTCAGTGATTTTTTTTGCTGCTGTTGTTGCCAAAACTACCAATAAAAAGTAAATAAGACATCATCTGCAATATAAAGGAAAAAAATCCAAGTATGCTCTTTGTGCCCTTTTTAGTCCAATTCATGATCTAATATAATCTTTGTGAATTTACCACCCACCACCACCATAAAGTAAACTGTTACAATTCCTCTGAGGTCAATAGAACTCTAAGATTTTACAGTAATGCAAATCTACCTCACCTGTGGGCTAGCAAGACAGAACTGACATAGAAATCCAGGTAATTTATTGCTTTTATGCAACCCTCACAGTAAAAAATTTCTTCATAATATCTAATCTGTACCTACCCTGACCTGGTAAAAAATCCCTCTCCAGCTTTCTTGTAAACCCCCTTTAGGGACTGAAAGGTTGTGATAAGGTCTATCCAGAGCCTTCTCTTCTCCAGGCTGAACAACCCCATCTCTCAGCCTGTCTTCATAGGAGAGCTGCTCCAGCCCTCTGATCTATTTGGTGGCCCTGCTCTGGACTCACTCCAACAGGTCTATGACTTTCTTTTGCAAAGGACCCCAGAGCTGGATGCAGTACTCCAGGTGGGATCTCACCAGAGCACAGCAGTAGGGCAGAATCACCTCCCTTGACCTGCTGGCCATACTGCTTTTCATCCAGCCCAGGATATGGCTTTCTGGGCTGCAAGTGCACCTTGCCAGCTCGTGTTGAGCTTCTCATCAACATCCCAGGTCCTTCTCCCCAAAGCTGCTTTCAATCCATTCCTGTATGTCATCGACAAACTTGCTAAGGTTGCACTCAATCCCATTGCCCAGGGAGAACTAATAGGGGAAGATGAGGAAGGAGCAGGCGTCAAGCAAGAGAATTTAGAAGCGCTAACAGGATTGCTCAGGGTTGTAAAATGCAATAGGACAGTGCACATGTGCATGAGTATTTGACAACAAGGATAAAATAAAGTAGTTGATGCACTTTTCTTGTACTGTAGGTCCACTTAAATATTTTAGAGGTTTTCAAAATGAGATAAAGAGGTCAGAGTACTTGGGAAATCATATACAGAATTCAAGATGCAAGTGTTAGACAACCCAGGTTATCCCCAGCCAGTCCTTTTACCACCTAGGGCTGCTAGGCCTTTCCAGTGTGTGAGATTTAAGACCTCCTAAACCTTTTTGCCCTCTGAAGCAACCTGGGGAAGCGGAAAAAAAAAAGTAGAAAAATGCAAAAGAAACCTATCAGAAGCCTGTATTTGCAGGTCTTATGTTATTTAATTAGAACAGCATTGTTTCTGTGGATGGAGACAGAAAGGGACACTGGCCTTGGAATGGACAGCTGTGAACACTTCTCAGAGCATCCATTTAGAAAAGGTCAAGCCTCAGTGGGACCTGTGTTTCCTGGTGGTCGGTTTCAGTGTTTCTCTGTGTTTACCACAGTGACATTGTTTTGTTGTGGTAAAAAAAAAGAATTGATCTCAGTAGATCCCAATTATTCACCTTGTACTATTTGATGTGTTAATGTCATCTCTCTCCTTTGTTTGTTTAAAATTAAATTGAATAAATAAATATTTAGTTAACATTTAAATTTAATTTTGTGAAGCAATGCAGAATGCAAACCCAAACACTGCATATCAGACAAGAACTTTGGTTTACTTTTCAAGAACACAAGGGAAATTCAAAACTCAAAATTATTATGGATTCATTTTCAACACTTATTTTCAGATTTTTATAATGCAAAGTTGAGGCTTGTCCTCTTTTTGTTAGTAGTATGTCTTGCAGGTGAACTTCTATTCTACCACTGCATATTTGCCACCTCTATTTTGAAATAATTTTGAAGACCTTTGTTTTCTATGGAATCAGTTTTAAATGTTTAGCCTTTGAAGCTCAGAACTGTCATAAAGCTCTAAATATCTCCACTCTTTCTTACCTAGAAGGTCAAGGCAGTGTGCCAACACCATGCTGGTTGTCCACTCAAGCAAGAGGAGTTCAAATGAAACATACGTTAAGTCTCATTGACTGGATTTACATATGGCACTACATAGTTATAGATCTCTAACCCAAAAAACAATATGATTTCTAATTGCAGTCATGAGAAAACAAAGAAGTGGTCACATCTTTTAGCAGTATACCATGTCTCTTCTGCTTTTTGCAGTTTGTGTTGCTTACTGTACCATAGTTAAATGATTTCTGATATGAAAATTAATAGGAATGGTAAGAAAAGACTTCTGAATGATATCTTCATATTTATATAGCAGTAATCTCTGAAAACAGTGATTTTGATAGCATGAGACTTTGGGATCACTTCATATCCTTTGTCTTTCTCTCCTTATTTTTTTTACGAGGAAAAAGCAAATGTTGGCAGAGGTAGTTGTCTGACTCACTGCAACCAGCACTTGTTTAACCCTTCTCCTTTACTGACAAGTTAATACAGCAGCATTATACTGCTGTGGGGTGCAAAATGTTGTGGTCTTTGTTTGATTGAATTACACCAGCAGATGTCCTTTAAATTGACAAGTTGTACCAGCAAAACCGCATTTTTCTCAATAGAGCTCACATAACCCACTTACCACATTGGTACAGTGTGATCTCTGTAATACACCTTCATTTATACCAAGAGTGTTTTGCTACTGCCATACCAAATTATACTGATGCAGTAAAGCTCTACTAAAATTGAAAACATTTAAGAATCCAAATGCATACTATTTCTCACCCTTAAAAAACCCTGTACAGGTAGAACAATATGTTCCATCATAAGCAACCTGAGCAAGAGTTATTTTTCCCCATTTCTTTTTAATATTCACTATTCTCAGCTTAGTTTACAAAATTATTATTTGTGGTGGTTCCATGATATTATTATTATTGGTCTCATCAATGTTTATATTCATGGCCATATTTTAAAGACAAATTTGTTTCTCTAAAGGAAATGTCTGTCAAAGAGATTTTATCAACTAATCAAGAAGGAGTAGCTTCTTTTTCTTCATGCTTTGAAACAAAATTGGCTTTGAGAAAGCCTTATCACTGTACTAAAGTAAATGTTACAGACTGTTAAGTCACAATCTGATTCCTCAAAGCAAGTTCATTGATCTTCAAATGCATATTTAATCACACATCCTATGAATTTCAGCACAGCTCCAGCATTAAGTACATCCGTCATTACTTTTCAGTAAAAGGTGAAATGAACAACATATAACATTTGAGAAGTATGAATTTTAATCAAAAACATGTTAAAAGTATATCATTTGGGATCCACCAGGCTGAACCCCCAGATGTCTGGCTTTGTTACAGATCAGCTTTGCTGAACATTATTATTACTTGACAGCTGCTCTGTATCAGCTGTGATTGAGTTACTGGTCACAGTTCACATCGAGCTGGCGAGTCCCTACATTGTAATTACCACTGACTGCTACAAACATGCAATTTACTTGGGCAAGTGAGTCCACAGGCCAAAGATCAAACTAACAGCGGAGAGAGAAGATACATAAGTAGGACAATGTGTGCTGCCTTTCCCTGGCATGCATTTTCTCTTACTGAGCTAATAACAGATTTATTTTTGAAAAAAATTTTCACAGAAATCTTTGCAGGGAACTTTGAAAACTCTTAAGTCTCGTCTCTCTATTTGGTTCACTTTAGCAAATGTGGTTTAGCCCCAGCCAGCAGCCAGGCACCATGCAGTCACTCACTCACTTCCCCACCAGTAGGACTGGGGAGAGAAACGTAAGGGTAAAAGCTAGAAAACTCGTGTGTTAAGATAAAGGCAGTTTAATAGGGAAAGCAAAAAAAACCCAAGGAATTAATTCACTGCCTCCCACAGGCAGGCAGGTGTTCAGCCATCTCCAGGACAGCAGGGCCCCATCACGGGTAATGGTTACTCAGGAAGACATACATCCCCTCCCTCCTCCTTCTTCCCCCCACCTTATGTACTGAGCATGATGTCATATGGTATGGAACATCCCTTTGGTCAGTTTGGCTCACCTGTCCTGGCCATGTCTCCTCCCAGCCTCCCATGCACCTCCAGCTTCCTTGCCAGTGTGGCAGTATGAAAAGCAGAGAAGGCCTTGGCTCTGTGTAAACTCTGCTCAGCAACAGCAAAAACATTTCTATATTATCAACCCTGTGTTTAGTACAAATCCAAAATACAGCCCTATACTAGCCACTGTAAAGAAAATTAACTCCACCTCAGCCAAAAGCAGCACAGCAAAGTACATTCAATTTGATGTCCATTATCAATAGATCCATTTACATAATTAATTTGCTTTAAACAGGGACATTTCTACTAACTTCTTGCTCTTTTTTCGTTTCTTATGAATTTTTGACTATTTTAAAGAGATACTCTCAGTTTATTATCTTTAAAAGAACCAATTTCTAAACTCTGGGTTTGGCTAGAGCAACTATTAAAAGCATATGTCTGTTTTAAAAAGTCAGTTACAAAGTACTTTCTTTACCATCTTTTTTTAAGTGTAACAATGTTCTCTGACACTTTTAACTCAATAACATGAGTTTTGGATTTTCAGCTTGATGACCTCCTTTATAAAAAGTCAGCTTTCAACTATTCCTCATTTTAGTGAAATAACCTTGTAACATTTTCCATAGCAACATGCTATGATGTAAATGCTGTTGAATTATGATCACTGCAAGAGACTATGAATGAGAAAAGCCTCACGAGCAAAGTGAAGCAATAGCTAAGTATAGTTTCTTTGTACAAATATGGTCTAATTCAAAAATGCTTCTATGCACAAGTTTTACTCTAATAAGCATTGTACTACAAATGTATGGCATTGGTGGTGGAAGATATGTTCATTTTGAGGAGACACGAAATTATTCAAATTGACTGTTTCTTAACACAGCTGTTCCTTTAGCATATGAAAGAAATTGTTTCTCTCCATTGTCAACTGAAAAATAGTTAATTAGATTTTCATCCACCTGTAGAGATGAGTAGGCTATTAGCTATAAATAAGGCACCTGACAGTTGCAAGGCTTCTTCCACCCCTAACACTATTTATTCCCCTCCCAACATTATTTATGGACTAATGCTGTACTTAAGAAGGCCATTTTTCAGAAAAACCCATTCAAATAGATTATTTAGTTTCAGCTCCTGGAGATTTCACAAGCCCTCTGATAATTGGAGTGTATTATTTAGAGTATCATATTAGTGATTTGAGTTACAGTGTACTATTCCTTTTGCTTAGCTGGAAGACTGTGGTATTTCAGTTGTCTTGTCTAAATTTCAGCTAGGAACTTTCTATATTTTGCATATGTAGTTCAAAGAGCCTGAAAACTGTTCGATGTGCACCTACAGTAAGTAAAAAATGTACTGAATGCCATTATTGTCTTCCTACTGTTGCTTCAGGAAGAAATCAGATATTTCAGGGTACAAACTGAGAATGCTTTAAGTATTAAAGCCACTTAGTTTGAAAATTAAGTACTATTAGGTAGGTATGATATTTCCTTAAAAACAAAAGGAAATAAAACAAACAGGCCCTTACATTCTTGTAAAAGAGAATTCAGGTAATAATTATTAATTACAAAGTCATTCTAAATCTTGGAGCTTGTGATACTGCTGAATTTAAAGGGATTATCCTGAGAAAGATATAATGGGGAAAAAAACTTGACTCAAAGAGGACAGTCTTTGAGAAGGATGAATTAAACAGAAGCCATCAAAGATGTTTTCCATTTGTGCTGCTTATAGAGGGATATACTTGTCATGCAACATAATTTTTTTGAAGATTGCTTTTTCACAGTTTCAAAGAATCAGGGAAGACTAATCCTGTATGGCTGCTAACAGGCAAACTAATGTGTGTGCTGTCACTATTTTTTTAAAATCTAGTGGCTTCAGTTAATTTCTTTGCCTTCTATCTAATCATTTATTTTCAGGTATAAACACAAGAAAATCTGGATTTAAAAAAATTACAACTTTTTATAAATACTGAAGTTGAATCATCAAATAATTTGAGCAGATGCACAAGATAAATCTTGGACATTGCTTGGGAATTATTTTGGATGTGGGTTAGGTAACTGCTTATGGAAAGATTTCTTTCCCCTTGCTCTAAAATAACTGGTGCTGTCCCCAGAGGAACAAATATGAGCTTGACAAGGAAATGGTATAATTTAATTAGATATCAATTGGTTTGATCACATGGCATGATCACTTGCTAGCATTTCTTCTTGAAATGAATTTAACCTGCTTGACAAATTATTTTCTCAATGTTTGTTTGAAAATCTCTTCTGTGAAAATATTCAGCTTTTCAAATTTGAATTGGGGATGAGGCACAAAGCACACAAATCTTCCTTCACTTCTATCAGAACACTACACAATTGTAATTGAATTTTATGGGTTTGAATCTTTTTATAGCACAAGAATCAAATCTCTAGGATCTAAAGGGAACTCAGGCAGGAAAACTGTGGAAAGGACAGTTTAAAGTTGGCTCTGAGAGGATAAACTCTGAGAGGAATATGAGAAATGAAACTCAAGAGCACTGGTCAGATCTCTGAAATACTTAGAAGTCATGATGCTATTCCAGCTGACAGGTATTACTCTAAGACAGTATTTTGAATTGATAAGAGGAAAGAACACTCTCACTTCTGCCCCTGTGAACTGGCTGGAATATCAGCTTGGACTAAGGTGTTGCTATGTTATAAGAAGATTGTAGGTCAACTTCAGATATTGAGTCTGGAATCCGGATAATTTGGGCTATATTTTTACCTCTATATTTATACATTCATGTAAAATCTGGCATCAAGAAGTTCTATTTAGTCTTTCTAAACTCTTCATAATAATTCAGACAGAAGACTGTGGTAGTACTATCCAAATAAAGCATAAAACTTTTTTATATTATACTTCTTGCATTCCCAGATCACAACAAATGCTAATATGAATCTAAGAGTTCTTAGACTAAAGCAATCTGATAGCATCCTGCTGCCTTGCAGGTATGTTTATATACCTTCACTTTCTGATAGCAAATGTTTTAATACAGACTTTTATTAAGATTAGCAAATACAAAGTGTGCAGCCTCATTTCCTCCCCACCAAATCCTGACATAAGAGTTTAGTTCTTGCTCTGTGATTCTCTGTAGATAAAGGAAGTAGAAAAAGTAAATCATTTGTATTAATATCTGCCTTTGTAAAGCTGTACATAAAGGAATCCTTATTTAGGAATTCTGCATTGCTCAGAGCATATTAAATAGAACAACTTATTTTAATCACTGATCACAGCAGATTTGAGGTTTTTCTCTTTTGGTAAATAAATAAGTAACCACCAGTCAGATTCACACAGGAGAGAAATTGCAAATTTTATTTTCCTTTCCTTGATGTGAGGGCTGGCTTAAGGTTGCTCTGATTCCTGTTCTAGCTCTCTTCATTCAATGACAAGCTTCAGCAAAGCTGTTCTAAAGTGAAGGACAGCTACAATTCAGAGATGCAGTCACATCAGAAGGTGTCCACAAACCAGAAGTGGAAGATCACAGCATAGCACTGAGTGTCCTGACTGCCAGGTTCCTTAGCAGTCTTCTAAACTGTGGGAAAACCCAACAAAAAGAATAAACAATCATGTGTTTTCTACCTACCAGTATATAGATAAATAATTAATTTTGGGAGGGAAGAAAACCCAAAGTGGTTTGTGGTCTGAAATACATGGTGTGAAGAAATGTTTTTCAGCCTAGGGACCATTTCAAAGGCATCTGTGAAAGGTGAGTGCTTGACAGTAGGCTTGCATTTCTGGAAGTGTTTTATATTTTCATTAGTTATCTCTCCACAAATACAAAAATTATTGAACACTTCCATGGAGACATTTTGTGATGCAGGGAAGGGGCAATCTACAGGAAATATCTTGGTCTTCAACCAAAACAGATATCTCCCTGCAGCACATTGCTGGTGCTGGCATATGGTTTGGGCATAGATACACAAACAAATGCAATATTTTGAACAACTACAGCAGGAGACTTTGAAACAGAAGTAGTCTAAAAATTTGAGAATGTTGCAAACATTCATCTCTTGAGAAATAAAACAAGAAAAAAGGAATAAAGCATTGAACAATATAATTTTCTTTAGGTTATTTTTTATTTATACCCTTCCTTCTAAGCAGAAGTAAACAATTTATTCTCTGGAGCTCTGAAAGGTTAATCATTTGCAGGAAAATGAGTATGGGAAGAATAAGTAAAAAGAGCTAAAAATATCAAATGCCTGGGGATAAGGCAAATACTTCTGTTTTTCAAATCACTGGCTATTGTATTTTTCTGAAGACAAGTGAACATATTAGTTTCAATAATACATTACCTTTTGCATAAGGGGAATATCACTGGATGCAAGGAAAAGAAATCAGTTTGGAAGTGGTGAAAGACTATGACTGATCAGCTTTTTAGAGAACCTCTACAGTACATCAGGCAAGGAGCTCTTTGCTGTCAGGAAGCATGGTCCCATGCATACCCAGCAACAGGCAAGCACCAGCTAAACTCTTTTCAGAATTGCCAAGCTCTGAGACTTGCCTTCTGTTTGAGAAGACACTCTGAAAGTTAATGGTAGAGTGTATTCAAAGGTTATTATACAACCCTACTCCTGCCCATCTCACTGAGCTAGGAAAAATAATCAGATCATTACACATAGAAATCTGTTTCCAAGAAACAGCATTTTTCTTATGGCAGCTTTGTGGGGATATTTCCCAAGACATTTAGGGTCATTTTCAAAGCTCACTCAAAAATCCCTGTTTGTGATGTGGATTTGCATCTGAACATTGTAAGTGTATCAGCTAGAGACATTCAAGATGTAATATTTCACCTGTAACTTAGGGGCAAATGAGGAATTTTTGAAGGTTTATAATAAAATTCCTGCGACCTAGTCTTAAATTTCTCTTTCCAGTAGATTCATATAGTTGCTTAAGTTTTTCCTAGTGCTGGAGACAGAACAAGTATGTATTTCACATATTATGGATATAGGACCCAAGAATGGAACAGTATTTAAAAGCTGGCTGATTATTTCTGAATTCTGATTCTCAAGCTTCTCTAGGGAGAAAACAAAAAGAAAAAAAGTGCTCTTAGAGCCTTCTGATTTGCAATATACACCTGCTGTTGGTATGGAAAAGTCTGGAGATTGTGATTTTAAAAAAAAAGAAGCTTGCTTTTTAACTACTTTTATTTACTTTGTTTGTTGTGGGTTTTTTCCTGCTGCTCTCAGTCTTCATGACTCCCATGCCCAAAAAGCATAGAGATTTGGAGAAGCTGGTTTGCAGCAGTGCAAATTTGACCTCTGCATTCTCCTGCTAACTTTTATCACTTCCTAAACTGCAATTAAGCAATTGAAAGAGATTGACTTAGTGGTAAATACAATTTTATTGAAAGACCTTTTAAATTGTGTTCTGATTACACAGCCTGATCTGTTTTGCATGTTCCTGCTCCAGGTTGTACTTTGCATGCATTCATTTGATTCCTACAGACAGGTTGGTGTTCCTGCAATCCAAGCCAGTCTCAAGGCAGGCAGAAGGAGAATGGGGTTTGGCTGCAGGTCTCTGTGTGGTTGACAATGAAGCCATTTAAACAGAAAGAGGTTTTTTTCCACATAGTTCTCTTTGTGATTGAAACCAGATTTGTTGCTTAAATGACCTGACCCTTTTCACAGCTGGGCACAATTTGGTTAATTTTGTGGAGGATTGTATCTCCCAGGGCAGCATGTTCTGTGGATACAGTAAATGATCTGTCCCACATTTTTAGATGTATCAGAGCCACATTTAATTAAAGTGCATGCATTCTGTATAATGTAACAACAGAACTGAGGCCAATCCTAGCTCCCAAGGAAGTTATCTATGCTAACCACAATTTATTTTCCCTCTACACTGTGTAACTGTTTCTTTTATTAAACTTATTAAAACCATCTTAAGCTTTGATGTTCTGCAGCTTTTTGGCTAATGTTTTCATCAGACACTATTCATCCTCCTAAGGCATATGTTCTGCTTTCAGAGCAGATATGGACACCACTCAGTAATTTATTCCTGTTTAAAATTAAGTGCATTTACATAGTATCAAGTTGACAGACCTGGAGATTATAGTCTTCTTTGCTTTATGCACTGAGCAGAAAATGCACAAACTGTAGTAATGTCAGTTCTTCTTTATTAACCTCAGCTAGCACATGACTAGGAGAGGCAGCAGGCAACTGGGATATACTGAGAGCTAACAGGATCCTGCTGGAGGTGACTGGAATCATACTGGGAGCAACTGAGAGTGACTGGGAGCATTCTGGGTATGACTGGAAGCAACTGAGCCTACAATAGAGATACCTGGGCTCCAATTGTGAGTGACTGGGAGCGACTCAAATAATCCAGGTGACTGGGATCATCCTGGAAGCAACTGGGAGCAATTTGGACCATGCTGGAGGCTACTGGGGTCCTCGTCTGAGTCACTGCTATCATACCAGACGTGACTGAAAGTGACTGGGATCATGCTGGCACTGACCAAGACCACGCTTGGGGAAAATAGGATCATCTTGTGGGTTCAAGAGTTATCCTGGGAGCAGCTGGCCCATGCTGGGGGCAACTGGGATCCTATTGGGAGCAACCGGACCACACTGAGGGTGACAGGGTTCCTCCTGAGAATGACTAGGAACATGCTGGGAGCACCTGGGCTATACTGGGAGCTACTAGGGTCCTGTTGGAAGTGACTGGGATGCTATTGGGATCTTTCTGGGAGCACACTGAGGGTGACTAAGAGTGACTGGGAGAAAGTGAGATTCTGCTGGAAGCAATTGGGCATGACTGGGAGCATTCAGGGTGCAGCTGGGCTCATAGTGGGAGCAACTGGGAACACACCGACGGTGACTGGGAG
>NW_008682180.1:33581-41213 GCF_000695815.1 Acanthisitta chloris
GAGGGGTGTTGCTGGAAGAATCTTGGAGCAACTGTGAGTGACTGGGAGCATGCTGGCAGCTCCTTGGCACAGTCTGTATGTGACTGGGAGTGGCTGTGACCAAATTAAATCCTGGGGAATGAACTGGAAATGACCATGAGTAACTGGGCCTAAGCTGGCAGCAAGTGGAATCCTCTGGGCAGTATCCAGAAACATTCTGGTATTGACTGGGTTCATACTGGTGCTGAGTGGGGTTGTACTGGGAGCAGCTAGGATCATCCTAAGAGTGACTGGGAACAGCTCGATTCTTTCTGGAAGTAACTGGCAATGACTGTTTGTATTCTGGGGATTGCTGGTTGTTACTGGTCTTGGAAGCTAAGTCTATACCCCCAGTGGATGATGAGTAGCTGAAAAGCAGCTAGGCTGAGGGGTAATCCTGCAAATGACTTTGTCCTGACACATTTTTCTGTGCCAGTGGTATATTAAAGTCTGCAAGAGTTGATGTGCAACCAAGTGCTTGTAGCTGAGAAGGATTGCTCAGAGCACCATTGTCCATGTGCAGTTTTCAAGCTGCCACAGGAAGATGCATGTAAATAAATATTTAATTCCTTCTTGTATCCTCCTTTTCTAGAGTCTTGAATAGTGCCCTCCCCTCTTGCCATCAGTTTTAATGACATATTGCTATGAATATCCTTATACCTTTTCTCTCTGTGAAAGTTTACCAGACAACTTAGTTTTTGTATAGGTAAGAAAGTAATCATGGGGGTGGGTTCCTTTCATTCCCCTGTGGTCAAGCACAGCAGAGTATTCTAGGGAGCTGATTTCAAACAAGTTGGTAAAAAAATTTGATGTTCTAGGAGACAAGGGTTCTATGATGAGAGCCAAGAGATTTTTGGAAGGAGTATGAATGCAGCTTCTAGGATTACTCCAATGGCAAGAACCAGTTTAGACCTCATTAAGAAAGCCATGCCCTTCAATTTTAAGACCATCCTATGAAGAACATCCAAATAGTCTTCATTTTAAACCAACAAATGCTACTTCTTGCTTTGGAGATATGCATAACATTTCTAGATTTTACTGTTGTGAGGATGATGTTACAAATCTGCATATACAAATAAAACAAATTTATTCATTTCTTCAGGACAAAAGACAATCTTTTCAGTGGAAGAACTCACATGTGCTGTTGAGGTTTATGACTGGTGAAATAAATTGGATTCACATTGTCAAAGACTAAGTTGCCTGTTTAAATGGACATAATAAACTGATCTTGTGATTAGACACCACAATTTCCTTTTCTAAGCCTAAACCAGTTACATGTGTCTTCATTGTCTCTTTTACAAGTAAGTAATAGGTAAAATGGATAGATATGTACTTTACCCACATTTTTTTAGAGCACCAAATACTTCTTTGATGTGGTGTGTGAGATACGTTTCACAACAAGCTTCATTTCTCTTTCAAGCACTGCCAGTAATAAAGGAGCTTTGTAGGTTTGGACTGGCATTTTCCACTGCTCCCTCCTCACATGCAACAATGTTATATTAGCACTTCTGAACAAGTAACAAGTCCATCTTGACTATAATTAGTTTTCTCACCTCTGCCATTTCTAACGAGAAGAGGATTCTACACCTTTTGCCCATCACGGTTAGAAACTTTCTCCTTGTATCTGTCCCAGGCTTGCATGTGACCACCATATGCTCATTTATTCTTAAAACAGACTGATTTATAGCTCTTCCTCTTAATTAGTGTTTAATGAGGCAGATATATCTAGACAGATTAAGTTTATTCCCTTTGGCCTTCATTTTTTCTATGTTAAATTATGCCAGATTCTTTTCTGTCCTATTATATTAATAGAATGTGCATCACTTCTAATAACTGTCCTAATAGCCTTTCCCCATTTGCACTGACATGGCTTTAAAAATTATTTACCAGGAAAACAGATGGAATTTCAGGTTAATATTTAACATTTGTGTTCACAGAGTAAGTGAATTTTTGGTGGGGTGTATGAACTGAGAAGTGGGTTGCAGAGGATTAGTAATCCTAAACCCAACTCATTAATCTGAACAAGTTGTCATACCTGAGAGAAACTGGGGAGGGGACACAGCAGCTCTCTAGAAGCTGTGTAGGAGAAAAAAAAGGTAATGTCTCAGGTACTTTATTATTCTAAAGTTCTCCTAAACTGTGATCATGGGAAGAAGCTGCCCTGAAGGGAAGGGGGAGAGGCATTGGTCTGAGAGAGCAGGCAGCTAAGTGATATGAAGCAGAGCCAGAAGATTGAATAAAGGTCACTTTTTTGGTTTGAGGTTTTTCCAGAGCTGAGCTATGACTCCAGCAAAGATGAATCTCTCATAGTGTCCAAAGTGATGGAGTGACTCTATATAGATTATTGAGGACCAGGAGGCATATGTGAAAGGACAGCATGGCCATACAAAATAGCTTTTTGATGTTTTATGTACTTCAAAAACTTTAAGTGTATTCAAAGTAACATATCTTGGGGGATCCCTGGTGTGGAAGAGAACTGAAACTGAATAGTTACTAGGTCATCTTTTTTAAGAAGCCAAAATAAGTTGCAAATATTTTTCTTTAAAACATAACTCTGAAAAAATGTCATGTAGAATTTGAGTTGAAGCAGCTATTTTTCTTAATTATTAGAGCTGCTGCTTGTAAACTGAATCTTTTGGCTGCTTCGAATAAGATTTAGAGTTCCAACAGACACAAAATCCAGCTTTGTGTATTTTTACTTTTATTCAGGATAGCCTTGATAGGAGACAGCATTCATGTAACTCTTGAAATAAAAAGCAACATCTGAACAACAAAAACTTGGTGTAAAGTGGCTGGTTATACTGACCTAAATTCATAATTGACAACTCTCCATTTACAGAAATTATACTGAAATTACTTGGTCATTTATAAGGCAAACTGACATGGCTGGGCCTTCATCTTAACTTAGCTCTTCTAAGTTACTCTGGGAGTTTTGCTCTCCGGAGTGAAAAAAAGAATGGTGACCTATAAGGAATTCATGGAGCCACTTCCCCCTCCCCTGGCAGAAGGTCTTCAGATTCAGAATTTCCTGGCACTGCAATTGAAGGTGCAGCTTGGAGTTCTGCAAATGCTTTCTAGGTAGATATGGTATGAAATTAGTTACTTGCAGTCTGGGAGCTTAAGAACATATTACAGCAGTGTTAATGTCTTGCTGTCCCAGAAGAGAAATAGACTGAATGAAAATGGAGCTCAGAAGTTGCTTTTGTTGAATTCTGGAGGCTGCTGGAACTGCCCATGAGCCATGTAGGCATCTGTGTTATGCCAACTCCTCCTCTCTGACAGCAGTGGATTCAGTGTGTTTGAACATCATTGTGCCTGTTGTTTCCCACAGCTCAAATTGCTCTAGAAGTAAAATAAAAACCCAAACAACCCACAAATAAAATAAAAAAAAAAAAAAAACCAAAACAAAATCAGTTACAGTGTGTTCACGTTGAGTGTCTCTGTGCAGTAGGCACCAGGCACTGTTTTCTGATGCTTACCTTTAAGATAATGTTTTATCCTCATTCTTCTCTACCCACACTGCTGTTTGAGATCCATGATCACTAACAGCCCTAATATTTTGACCTTTTCTGCTTTTCCTTTCTGAAGAGCTAACAACAAATGCTTCTTCTCTCATCTAAATACTTGTTTTCCAAGAATCTGTCCTCTTTTTTTCCAAAGAAAATAAGCTGTCTCCTTACTTTATAAACCTCTCATCATTACGACTCTTCTTCTAGACTTGCTATTTGCCCTTTTCTTTAAGACCACATTTCAAACACACCCAGTCTTGGCCCAGTGAGATCCCACCAGTATCAACTAGAATTAAAGAATAAGCCCTTACTCGTATGCTTATTAATATACCCCAGAATGTCATGTTGAGATTTGATTTTTTTGCAACAACCTATATGCTTTGAAGTATTTGGTTCACTATAACACCAGAAGTATTTTCTGCTCTGTGTCACTTACCTCCCCCACCCACATCTGTGCTTCCCTCTCTGAAGTGTAGCTTTTAGTTTCTGCTGGCTTCCACCTTTTAGTTCTGGAGTATCTGTCTGAGATATCAGTACCATGTTGATCATCTTTAAAGCTACTACAAAACCTTTACACATTTGCTCTCCAAATGTGCATCTCTTTTGTTATTTAAAATACTAAATAATGGCATGTATGTGACTCACTCCCCCTTCCACAGAACATCCAAATCACATTTGCTTTCCTTTAGGATAGGACAAATACAATAACTTTGTCCAAATTTTTCTACTTGCTTATACAAATCTCCATGACATTCTTATAAAGTCTCTCCATGAACAGGGTATAGCTATACTTGCATTGATCATGATGAGTTTGAGATGGATCCTTTTGCTTGTCCCCCTTTCTTGGCTGGAAAGAGGAGGTATGACACTTCATTAAGACATAAAAGCTACAGAAATAGAAATAAACACTGGTAACAGTTAACCAGAAGCACAATGGTGTGTTTGGGGGGTTTGGCAGTGTCAATAGTAAGTTAAGCTTTGTCTTAGCAGCTGGATTTTGGTTGTGGGTTTTGGTTGTTGGGGTTTTTTTAAGAGTTAGGATATGTGATACTTCAAGTAATGGAAAAAATCATGAAAGAAAAAGAGATTATTTTGGATAGCTTACTCCTTATGCAATGATGGTAGTAGTTCAATATTAAATTGGGATGATTGAGACTGAAATCAAAAAGTTCATATTTACAGTTTGACCAAAGTGGGACATGATTAATTCCATTGAGTTACAAAACTACAGTTACTCGATTAATTCAAAATACTCATTCTCAACTGCTCAAAATCCTTCAGAAAAAAACTCAAGTAAATTTTTACCTAGTGCATTTTTTTAAAAAAGGAAAAAAGAAAAACTCAAGTACTTTAAACTTCACCTCCATTTCTGCTTTTTATGAAAGGTTAATGAGATTTCCATCTTTCTGGAAATTGTATTCCTCCCTCAGTTGAACTAACAAGCAAAAGTTCTTAGTTCAACTTGTTTGCTAATCATCAGTCATCTAGCAGTAACTTTTTTCTCAATCTACTTATTCTAAGTTTCACAATCAATGTGCTGAATCTGATAATGAAGTTAAGTCCAGGCAATTTAATGTTATCTTTATTAATTTTGTGTGGTTGAGGATTTAATAACTAAAATAACCCCATCAGAATTCTTGGTTTTAATGTACTGGCTTGGAAACTTTCCATTTTTTATGGATTAATAGCGCTGTGTGTTTTCTTGCACTTTGTCAAACATCTTCTCAGAGCAACACCACTAGAATTTCAAGAATCTTAAACCATGAAAGTGCTGTCTTCTGCTTTGTGTCAAAATCATTTTATGGGGTTGTAGCACAGAGGACAGTTTCCTGGGAAAATAAATACACAGTTTTAGGCTGCTTTGCCCTGTGAATGTTAAGATCTACTTTGAATGACATTATGGTTAATGATGATGATTTTCTATTACCTCTGTCAGAGATTGATCATGTTGTCCCACACCTACTCTTTTCTTCCTCCAGAGTGAAGGACTAAGAGTATTTACATAGCATAATGTCCCACTTCTGTGAATGATGGTCAGAATTTTAGTGCACCTCTACATATTGCATAGTTCACTTGTTTAAAGGCTGAGAATGCAGTTCTTGAATCCATTGCCTATCCCATTTCATGAAATAAAACACAAAATGACATTCCACTGGAAATTAAGTAGGTCTTTTATTGTGATTAATTGGTAGCAACAGAGTTTCTACAGAATGTTATGCACTATTATTGTTAAACAATACGTGGTTTTATCACTTATATTAACATAGTTTCTCTAAAAACAACATGCTACATAATTCTATTTGTATAGCTCCACCTCATTCTTGAAAGGGAGGAAAGATTATGCTATTTTTGTTTATTTCAGCAACTATTCAAGGATCTGAAATAAACATCTCCAAAAGGATTTGCTATTGCCAGCAAATCACACTCTGCCCAGTATGTTTTGACATGCCATTGGGTAAACAACCAAATCAGTATGTTGTATGAAGATGAAAATCTTCTGAAGCAATTGCTTGCCAAATGGTATGGCTCAAGAAGACAGCTTGATCTCTAGCTGTACAAGAGGGCAGTGTCTTTACAGTAAAACTAATAAAAATAGCTAATTACCAGAGACTACAGTAATGGGTCTGTTACAAAACCAGAGTCAGGCAAGCATGTGTCAGTGTTGAACGTGATCAGGCAATTTTTACAGCAACAAGGATTGTCAACACCTTCAATAGAGTAAAAACATCCTGCTCACCAGGCACAGTGCCAATGACTCACTGCTTAGTTAGACTTAGACTTGCTAATTGGCATTAACCTCTTCACATGCACAGATTAATCTGTGGTTTTTAGCCATTTGCCTCAAGTGTCTTTTCTGTTTCAAATGTGACATCCCCAAATTAATACCCAAAGGCAAATAGTAGTCCTAGGTAAAGGTGCAGATTTACTGGAGATCTATCTTGGGTTTCTGTGGGAGCATCCTAATATTTCTATTTGTTGCTGCAGATCATCTAGTTACTGTAAATTAAAAGTAATAGAGGAGATACTGTAGAACAAGTAGTCTTTTAGGAGCATTTGTTCGAATTTGTCTCTTCAACTTCTTTCAGTAACATACAGAGTACTCTTGGATTTAATGTGTTTGTTTTCTTTTCCTCTCCCTTCTAATTGTGTTTTTGGCCAATGCTTATCTAGGCTTCTTTACTCTCAGTAGGAATAATCTAAATTGCTCTCTCCAGACTTAAGTTTCCACTTCCACTCAACTGGAAATCACACAAAGTAATTCTGTATCTTATGAGAACATGCCATGTTCTCTCCATAAGCAAATACTATACTTGTCAGTATCTGTTTTCTCTTGACATAAAACGAAGTTTGTAAATAAATTTTCTACATAGATATCAGATTAATTTGAAGATCACAAATCTGAATGCAATTGTGATGGACTTTTTTATATTTTATATGCTAGCCAATTGCTTCCACATTGTGAGGGAAGAGTTCCCAAGCAATTTCTGTGGGGACAAAAAAAAATATATGCATCTTAAATATCACAGGTTGTGCAGAGAATTATTTCAAGAAAAATACACTCAAGATTCCTTGTGCTTATGAGGTTGCACGAGTTGCTCTGTTTTTTAGAAGAGCCCAGCCTATTCCTCTGAGTGCTGTTGGCTTACTCTGTGGGTTGGCATAAGGGAAATAAAGCCATCATCCTGCTTCATTCTTATTTTCTTTGTGACTGAAATTCATGTCTTTTACATATGTATCACAAGAGTATGAATGATGTTTGCCCTTCTTTTCAGTTCCAATCTGTCAAAAATAAAGACTACCTTTTTATGGTCCATAAAAGGTTTTCTATGTCAGTGATTCTGCCACTGCAATTATTTTCAGCTAAGGGAAATCAACTCTACTTTTGTTGACTGTCTTGATTTTTATCATGAATCTTTTAAGCATTGAGTGAAAAGTGTGAAATGTAAAGAGAGGATGATTTTAGAATACATAAACTGAAAATGAAACATTAAAAAAATCAAGCTACAAGTTGCTACTTGTTTTTTCATTTGTTTTTACTTGTTGGGGGTTATTTTAAATGTGTGATTTCTGAATATTTGGATTATCAGTAGTTATATTAATATTA
>NW_008682181.1:0-30591 GCF_000695815.1 Acanthisitta chloris
ATACACATCCTAGTGAAAAATTCTCAAGCCTGATCAGAGCAGGCAATATCTGGTGAAAAGCATTTTGCTTCAAAATTCACGACCAGCTCTATTTGAAAACTGCTGTTCAGAGGTAGCTTTAACCACCACGGCTCTCTCTGGGCTCCTCTGTGTTTGCTTTTCCATATCCCCTGGTAAATTTGCACAAGGGTTCAAGGTCTGCTGCTGCTGTGTGTGTGCCCTTTGCCAGCCTTGTTTCTGTGATGTGTTCAGGGAGCTACACGGTGACCTTTACAGTCCAATTTCAGGACCAGCTGCAGCCTGGGGTGACCCACAGTCTCCCTCCCCTCAGAGACTGCCTCTCTTCCCCAAGCCTGGCCATAGGAGAGGACAGGGAACAGGCTGCTGTTGGGAGCAGGATACAGGCTGTTGCCAAGTGACTGCCAATCTCATGAAGCAATGCAGAGCTGCTGGGGCTGCCTGACCCTCCGGGACAGTTTCTGACGCTTGGCCCACGGCACACAGCTCCAGGCGGATGTGATTTCTTGGCTTTGCCCCCAGCACATCCCTCCTGCCAATTTTTCTGCATTTGCATTCTGCTGGTGCTCCCAGTCAAAGAGGCACTGATCCCATAAACGCCAACCACACCTGCTGGTAGGTCACAGTGGCCCAATTCATGGTCCAAACCTTCCAAAAGTTCAGCCTGCCCTACCTCACCTTCTGCATCTGGCTTGAGGTGTCCTGTGCAGTGCTCTGTCCCAGGGGGAGAAACCCCTGTTACCTTTGCCCCTCTCCCCATAGCACATTGACAAAACCAGCATATCTACAAAAAAAACCTCCAGAAGCGTAATTGTAAAGTCTGTATTGGTCCCTGCTCTAAATGTAAATGAGACAGCAGAGGAAAAAAAAATTATACTCAATTTTCAGATTCTTGATAACAAAAGACTGTGTTGAATCTACAACTAAAATATTAGTGAAAGACCATCAATAAATGAGATTTCTTTGGATGAACAGGAAGCTCTGCAGAAAAAAAATGATAAAATTAGAGTGGGGTGAAATCAAACTAGAGTGAGGTGAAATCCACAGTGGGATCAGGTGGTTGGCAGTGGCTAAATAAAGAAGACAGCTAAAGAAACACAATATTTTAGGCTTGATTTTCATTAGTAGATACAAACAAGTATGCATGGAAAGCAACCCAAACTCATTGTGCAGCAGCTGCTCTGAGTGAGCAGGGTAAGGACAGCCCAGGCACTGGTACAAGCTGTTCACAGCCCTAAGGTACAGTCTATCCACAAACCACTTCTGGCTGCACTTTTTCACACCATAAAGGCAATGCAATTACATGTGCTCTGGCTTTTCCTTATCTCATTTTTGGTTTTCTGTTTGTTCTGGATTTTTAATTTAAATTTTCAGCCTGTAGTGTAAAAACAGGGATTATATCACTTCAGGTAATTAAACTAAAAGAGGGAAACTGAATTTACTAGGAGGAAATCCTGCTTTTTCTCTAATGCTTCCTGCCTGTTATAGATAGTAGGTTCAAAAAGATCAGAGAGAGACTATCAGCTCCATCACCAGCATATTTTTCCTTAAAATCTCTGGACATCAAAATGTACACCTTTATTTTCCTAATCAGCACTGGTATTTACTCATAGCCTTACTGACAGGCATCTAATGACTTGGGATGTGTCTGTCTGACTGTCTGACACACCAGTGATGGCAGTACAAGCAGACATCCCCATGCTAGTTTATGTGTGGGTTGCAATGCAGAGCAGGAGCAGAGAGCTCTGCTCCAGCTGCAAAATCCTCCAGAAACAGGTGGTTATTCTGTGGGAAGCCAGGCCAGTAGGTTATGTTAGGCCATTTCCTTTTCCAATTCCACGAAAGGCCCAAGAAATTTTGTTCATGTCATCCTCTCCTTGGACTCTGGTTGCCTGTAGAAAGGCAGCACAGGATCTCACCATACCTGTTCTCAGAAGAGTGATCTCAGCTCTAGCTGTTTGCCTTTTCCAGAGGCAACACCTCACCATGCACTTTGCACTGTACAAAGGGTTATGGACAGGATGTATCCTGTCACCCATTCAGTCTGTGCATGCTGTGCTCAAAGGTGGTGTCCCTCCAGGATGAAGAGGCAGCAACACATCAGAATAATCTAGGAGACTATCCTGTTTGGATTGATTTAGGTCATGTTTCAGAGCTCAGCAGCTCTCACATGTTGATGCTTTTCCCAAGGACCCCTCTGGCATTAACAGTTCCTCTCCTCTGGATCTGCCACCCCAGCTCACACCAAAGGCAAAGCTAGGGAATATTGGCAGGCACTGCTGGCAAAGCTGAGCTCCTGCTGCCCCTCACCCTGACCCTGTCCTGTTCACACATCCCCAGCCAGGCACAGTGGCCCCAAACCAGACAGGGAATGTTTGCTGTCCAGGGGTGCTGTCTGTCTCTCACTGCTTGCTGGTGCTGTATGTATTTCTCTAGTTGCATGGGAAAAAGCATTAGTCTCAGTGTCCTTGGGTGTTATTTTTATAGTAATACATTAATTTGGACAAAGGAAGTTAATCACCTTTCACTAAAAATAGGGATGACTGCAGTGCAGATCTAGCAGCAATGTAAATCTCTGGCTATTTAATTTTCAGGCTCACTCTTGGAAGAACAGCTAACTATTCCAGCTTTCTAAAGGTTAAGATACATGTTTAGTCATGGTCCATTTAGAGCATCAAGTTTAGACATCTAATACATAGCCAAAAGAAGTATTACTTGAAAAGTATTACTTGAAGGCTTGGGTGGTAAGCAGATTGCAGCTGTGTCCTAGCACTACCCACTGTCCCCCCAGCCCAACTATTACTTTCAATGCTTTCTGCCACTACAATGCAGCTGCTTTGTCCTAACTCAGTGCCACCATGCCCTGCACTTTGACCAGGAGTTTATACCCAGGAAAAGGATATTATATATTTTGGGGTTAGAGTGGCTGAGTGGGCCTAAGGGTTTTCCAGCATCCATCTCCCTTCTGACTCTGCTTTTGCAGTGCAGGGTGAGCCCAAACAGAAACATTTAAACTCATTATGTTTCCACTGCTGCACTTACAAAGAGAAAAAAAAAGGGACATCCTCTTCAAAGCACTTGAAAAATCTGCAGATGAAAAGCAGAGAAATGGAATAGTGCTTTCTAACTAGCTCTTTGCTAACAGAGAGATGTAAAATTGCTGGATTTAAATTTGGGATGATAAGTGAAAAATATGGGTTTTTTCTACATAAGATTTTTATAGATTGTCAAGTGACAACAGTCAGTATTAAATTAGATTTCATAATGTTGAAAGATTATGAGCATAATAAGAGTGCAATATGACACAAATGTGTTATGCATTTCAACTTCAAAACATCTGCATTTTCAGGTCTTTTTCTCTGCATGTATCTACAAACTGAGCAGGGACCCAGCAGCAGTGCCATGTGTCAGTGATGTGAAAGAGGTTCTGTTCCTCAAACCTGTCTCAAGAAGAAAATTGTGAGGTCAAGTATTGCCCTCACTTCTGGGAGTCCAAGATGTTCTGATGTCTCAGAACAAGACACAATAGAAAGTGCAAATCAGGAAAAAAAGTAGAAAAAAAGCAGATTTTTCCAGGTTTCTTGCATGTTTTCTCTGGAAAAAAGCACATTTAGGTTGCTCTGCCTACAGTCAGGCATAGGCATTGTGTAATGTTGAGTGGGGCTGGCAGGTTACTGAGCTGTCACCAAGTATGAACAGAAATTTGTGTCGAAGATGGGCTGCCCAGAGATTTACCTAAGGGCTTGTTCTGCAAAGAGTGTCAGAAAAGCTTCTGTGCCCACATGACCTGCAATGTGAAGAAACTACTGCTCCACATACTAGAGTCTCAAGAGGGTTGTAAAGGTCATAACGATATAAGGTGAATATCAAATTATCTTGGGAAGTCTGAGAGTAGCTGTTTGTGACAGAAGACTGTGAAAAAATCAAAATATGTGCTGTTGTCTCCAAGCCTTAGTGTGGTGACAGAAGACTGGATAACCAGGATGTACTCATGCTTCTCCTCAGGCAAAGTTGGGCTTTAGCCTTCAGTCCTGCACTTACTCCTTCCTGAAACCATACTCCAGTGGAGACCAGTGGCAGTTCTGGTGAAAACAGCAGCATTTAACATCTTTAGAATTAACAACACCTTTGTCTTTTTAAACTAAAGTCCTCCTGACTTGTGTGATTGCTGGGAGTGAAGTAGATACAGCCACAAGAAGGTGTCTTTGGGGGGTAGGTCAGCAAAGCATTCAGGGGAACCAACAGGGGATGTCTAACCTTCATTCAGTTCTGATGCTGCATCTTCCTCTCTGGACAGAGGAATATGATCTGAGCCTGAAAGAATTAGCTCTAATTAAAACTATTACCTCTCACTGTAAATGTTGCCTCTCTAGATAAACCACAGCAATTGGCAGTGCCTTTAGAAGTGCCTGAAAAAACTTCCATGAGTGTGAGATTCATCTCATGTCTCACGAGAGTGAAATAAACCTGTATGTCTGATTTAAAGCAAAACCAACATTTATCCATGTTTCCATCAGGCAAAGAATAAGGAATACTAACCCAAACTTCAAGCAGAGGCATTACATTTTCCTCTCAATCCAAATTGTGCCTTTCCAAAACTGTATCTACAGCCATAACCACCCCTGTATCCAAGGCCTGAATAATCCTTTAACAACAATTAACAGAATCACATTGCAAAACTATCAAAATCAGGAATTGTTATTTTAAATTGAACCTCTGTTGAATTTTCCCTGGTGGTATCTTTCTCACTGTCTTGTTCCAAGTGAAAGGTGAAAAGACTTCATTTTAAACTTCACTTTAGTACTAAAAATAAAACTAGCACTGATGAACTTTTAAGTATATGTAATTGAGTTTCATGTGATCAGAAGATCCAGTGTTGACAAGGACTCTCTTAACTTTATGTAGTTAAATGGTGTTCTCAGCCAGTGCTAGTGGAAAGCATGTTATTGTCTGCAAACAGCACAAATCTGCTTTTGATTTGTAACATTGAGGGATCACCTCTAAGAAAGAGACTGAGCTAATTTTAGGTTAGTATTTGTAATACATCAGATTAGATCTGCCAGCACACCATGGTAAAATTTAACGTTAAGGATTCCACTGAATTTCATGACAAATCCTAGTACAGAAGTTGTCAAGCTCAGGTCAAGATCTAAGGTGGAAACTGCATTTAGCTCTAATGCTGTGTGCTATTTAAAGACTTATTAAAACATTTTCCAGAGCTGCCCTGGCCTGAGATATTGCCTAGGAGCAAGCCTGCAGCTGTTTGCTTGCAGCACACACAGGAACTGTATTTCTCCTCGTGGGGCAAGTTGGTGCCTTTTTGTTTCACCATGGTTGTGTTTTGCTGAATGCCAATAAATGATGACTGTGGGACAAGGGTTGCCCTTCCTTGGTCCCAGCCCCTGCCCACATGGACTGTGAATAGCACAGTACCTGTTTCCTGATGTTTGTTACTGGAGTGGACTAGCATCAGTAGAAGCTACCTGCAGTGCTACCCACATGCTGCCTTGTAGCAGCACCCCCAGCACTGCAGAGAGCCCCAGGGGCCTGGGAGTGGCTGTGATGGGCTGCAGGACCTGCCCACAGCCTCCACTGCATGTACAGCCTGGGCTGAGCATCCCAGACTGGCTGCACCAACACCAGGAGGCAGGTGAAGAGCAGCACAGCTGCTGTTTTGCTCCATGTCCCAGTGGAGCTAGTGAGGCTTTCTAGCACCACTGCAGAAATGGTTTTTTGTTTCTCTGTCTCCATTGCCATAAAAGGAGGAGAAGAGTATTTTTCTACTTCTCAGCAAAATCGTGACTAAAAACAACTGAAGGACTTTGAGTCACTCAGCAACAGCAATGGGTATCAGATAGCATAAAGCAGAGATCATTCTGCTTGTCTTCTGCACTCCCTGTTAATTAATCTGTTGTTTTCAGATTTTTTCAAACTTGTTTCATGAACTAACGACTTCCACGATCCTAATAACTACAGTACATACAAAGTTTTCATCAAAACCTTTTCAAACCAAAAATGATTTTTTAATAAATGGAAACTTTTTTCTTCTTCAGTTCATCCAAAGATAATTTCTTGGACAGATTTCATGGGTTCTACTTCCTTTTGGAGTTGTTGGCAGAGAAGCTCCTTTCAGCACTTGCCATCTGAAACAACATTACCATCTAGTGGGGAATATGATCCAGCACTGATGTGAATTCCTTAATGCAGAAATACACAGTTTGTTGCACAAATGCAGAATTAGGAAGTAAATTAAATATTCGTTCTGAAAATCAATGCTTAAAGTTAGCTGACTACTTTAACAGAGGACCAAAAGAGTCTTTGAGTCATACTGTAGATTAGTAATATTAGAACTGTGGTAAATGAAGGAAATCAATACAAGAATCTCTAGATAAGTTTTAATTACCTAAGATTTTCAGAAGGAAACTATTATATTCACTCTGACAAAGCAGCTAAATCTCTATCTGGAAAAGAGGTAACAAATTGCAATTAGTCTCTCTCTATAAAATATATGAAAATTAGAGCCTGAATTTAATCCATATAACTAAACCCCAAATTCTCATCTTTCAGGTTGGTGTAAATGGAAACCTTGAGGCAGACTCAGCCATGTGGCTTCTTCTGGAAACTTCATTCAGCCCCACCACCAGTCTTTGGCCTGTCCATGCCCTAGTGTGCTGGAGGATTGATGCCTCTGGTGCTGAACACTGTGTACAAATGCAGGACAGAAGCTGATGGTCAGTCAGCTGCACCTCCACCGTGTCCTTTCTGCACTTCCATTCACTTGGTTTTTTTATTTGGTTTCTCTAACATGTCCCACCAGCTGCTTCCCCTGCACAGCCTTTGGCACAAGAGCCAGCAATCAGTGGGCCCTGAATAGCAAAGCACAGTGCTAGGAGCATGCAGGACATGTAGCAACACTTTTCAGTCTGTCTGGTCTCATCTGTGTCATCCCAAACCTACCATGATTTTTTCCTGATTGCCACATTTACTTCAGCATTGTAGCTACAACCAGTTTGCAGTTCTGGGCTTGGCTAGCTTGTCCATCCCCTGTGGCCTAAAGACCTTTGAATTTAGGCAAAAGTTAACTGTCAGGAAAACACACCATCCTCTGGGGACACTAACTTTTTACAGTGCTCAAATGCCAAAGTGGAAAGTTTGATAGAAAAATTAGGGTCAATGTGTGCTTTTAAATCTGCTCATGATGAGAACTTCATTTTCAACTGCAGAAGGTGTCTGCCTAGAGCAACATGCACACGTGGAAACCCATATGAAGAATGTGGTTCAGTTCCTCTATTCTTCTGGTTGTCCTGGACAACCCCTGGTATAATTTAGAAAGACTACATCTCATGGAAGCTGGTGTCTGGAGGAGACAGAAGTGTTCTGCTCAGCACAGCACACAGCAGTTGCACAATACTGAGTAACAGTATTACAGCACCTCCTTTGCTTGGGGTCACAGTAGCTGCTTTGCTTTGGAGATTACAGGCTTAGGTCTTAAAACTCCAAGGGTAATAAACACATTAAAAATAACCCAGCAACAACAAAGGAGCCCCTCCCCTAGAGGCAGTTTGTTATCTGAGACAGGAATAATAAGGTGCCATCCTGTTCCTGTTGGAATCAATGATGAAGTTCCCCCTCAGGTATAAATTCAGGTCCTTTAATATCAGGCATTAAAAGGAAAGTAAAATGAGATGACAAAAATGTAGTTTAAATATCTGCCAAATGTTTTGTGGGTTTTCCTTTTAAAATCAAATTTCTTCCCTTCCTGCTCTTGGTGTTTCTTCCCTACAGACAGAACATGCTAGATCTCAGAGACAGAAAGTCCTTAAAACTTGTAATTAAGAAGATCGTTACCATCTGCCCAGGGTAAGCCTACATTATAATCAGCCTGATTTTTGTGACAGGTCTGGGGATGACAGCCATTTAATTTTTAAACATCCTCCAGTAACAGCAATGTCTACATAGCCAGTCAGAAAATAGGGGAAAAAAGGCCAAATTACTTAAGGCAAGGGAATGAGCTTGGCCTTTTTTTTTCCCTGTGGAATATGCAGCACATCATTTCACAATTCCATCTAACCTCCAGTGAGACTCACAACTTCTTTTGCTTCCAAATTAGACCAGTTTGGTATCCAGCAAGAACACATAACTTCTTTTGCTTCCAAGTTAGACCAGTTTGGTATCCAGCAAGAATGCTAGTATGTGAATGTCCAGGGGCTTGGTAAATTAACACAGTTGACAACTCAGGTTGCTTGCTTTTAAAAGTTGTTCCTACCTTTATAAAATTCAAGCACGATGCAGTCTCAGTTCAGTGCCTTGCCCACCCATGCAGCAGTGAGGGCTGGAAACAGGGGACATTGGGTGGTCATGATGGTCATCATTTCAAGCTGGACAATTCAGTGAATCTTGCAGGCTCCTATAGGGGGAAAAGAAATGCAGTTATAGAAGTTTTTCTCCATAGATGACCTTTTAGAAGATATGAGCTGATGAAGGCTTCTGACTGGTTTGGATTCCTAGAAAGGTATGCTGCCCTAAGGAAATCAAATGTTTTAATGCTGTGGAAGTTACACAACCAGGAATTAATAATATGTGCCTTAACTACAGATGATGGAAAATGGCCATGACTGAAAAGACCTTAGGAGCCATGGCCATTGCCAGAAATTTAACATGAATTCCCAGGGTGTGCTGGAACAAGAAGATCTAATGTCATCTACAAACCTGGAGATGAAGGACTTACCAGAGCCAGGCAGAAGATTACCAACAGACCATCACATGTAGTTTCTGTGCATCTTCGAACAATTATGAAAAACAGAAAGTGGTACATAAAGAGTCAGGGGCTGGAAAAATGCTTTACTTTGCCTGCATACTCTTTGTACCTGAAGTGAAGAGAAGCCTTGAAGCTGACCTGCAAACACTCAACAGGGAGTGGTGTAGGCTGATATGAGTGAGCTCTTTCTATACTCCAAGCTTGCTGGGCACGGGCTAAATACAAAGCTGCCTAAATTTGGGACTGCACTGAGCTCAAACTAACAAACTTGGCTATGAAACAGAGCAATAAGGTGTGGGTTCTGGGTGAAATGAACTACCCTGATTGGAATTCTTGGTGTATTTTGGATCACAGGGGTTGTTTTTAAATCTGTCTCTTAGGAGTTGTAGAAATGTGCCTTGACAAAGTAGCCAAGGATCAGGAACTGAAGGGAGAAGCTGGATTTGAAATCATACATGGCCTAACATACATCCTTCAGTCACTGACTGGAAGAGCAAGACCCTGACATGACTAAAAGCTTTCAGACAGCCCATACCCTTGGTTTCCTTAGTACAGGCAGGAGAGCTGGCAGTTCCAGTAACTTCTGGGCAGAAACCATACTTGGTAATGAAGGCAATCTGGGAGAAAACATATGATCTTTTAAGAACTCTATTCCACTGGTTGAGCTGCCTGGATAAAGAAAAACAAAAAGAGAAACTTGCTTTCTCTATAGGGTTTTCAGCCTTTCATTCTTGTTTCTCTCCTAGATCAAACTGTCATGGAAAGTGGAAGAGTCATCATCTCTTGACACCTGCTGGATCATATGCTGCTGGTTTTCCAGAAGATATGCGTCACCAAAATGCACAGGATTGGAGTCAGTACAGAGCAGGTGACTCTGGCAGACCTCACAGCTGAAGAAAGTACTTTAGTTTATCCTCCTGACTGGTTGGCTCATCATGACATAGCAGCTGAGTGACAGACAACAGAGCTTGCAGATATTTTGGCTTGTGTCTGTGTTGCATGTGTGTCCCAGCTTTATGTTGCAACACAGGGTAGCTGGTGGGAGGGGATGAAGAAGAGGCTTTCAGGGGAAAGTATACTATAACCTTCTCTCTGTGAGAATTTTTAGTCACTAAAAATTCCTGAAATTTGTAGGCCACAGCAGTGAGAGGTTGCATGTTGTTTGGTGGGATCTCTCTGGAGGTCATACAAAGGGTTTGGGTAAATCCCTGCTGTCAGCTCTTTGCTTCTCAAACTCTCATTTCCTCCTTCTCTCACATACACTCATGTTCCTTTAATCATAGAACTTCCTACTTCTTTTTTAAGCAAAAGCTGACAATGGAAGTTTTTATCTTTTGTTGAGGCATGAAGTTTTCAAAAAGGAGAAACAAGAATTGACTGTACTTGCGACACACACTCAGCAAATAATAACTGGCACAGATCCACTCAAATGTCCAGATATATAGTGCTTAATTTGTCCACAATTTTAAGCAATTGTTGCCTTAATCTGTGCCTATTTAGTAATGTTTCTAAACATCTGCCCTAGATAAAATGCTACTCCTTTCTGGAACTGAGATACTGGACCAAATTATGAGAGAATCTGAAATGCTGCCTTTTTTTTTTTCTTTTTTAAACAAATGCTAATAATTTTAGGTACCTAAAGATGTTCTCAGGATATAAAATGCTATAATTTCTGTACACTTACATATGTTCTGTCTTGCCATCCTTTTTCTTGTTTTCCTGCAAAGTCAGTGCATTAGAGTAATCTTTTGTCTCTCAGTGCATCCCAAAGATATGCCAGAAGCTCTTGGAGGATATTTTTGTATTGATAAGTCTTTATTTTCTGTTCTAGCAGGGAGCAACCTTTACAATTGCAAGGTTCACTGCTCCTCTGTATCTGCCTCTATCTGCCTGTTACCTCAGTCTCTAACCACTGAAACCACCATTTGAGATTTCTTACCAAAAAATACTAGACACAAATGGTGTATCAGGCCATTAAATACTAAACAACAACTGCATTTCAGGTTTTGTTTGTTCTGCCATCAGATTTTTTGTGATATGCCCTAAGAGAAAACTGCAAATAATAAGCTGGGAAGACCTACATGTACCACTAATCCCATTAAGAATCTGTGGCTTCAGGAGCTCAGAAGTCCCAGTCAGTGGTTGATTCTTCAAGCTACTTAGCTCATCTTAATGGATACACAGAAGAAATGCTCTTTGAATCAACTGCTGCCTTTCCAATTCCAAACCTTTGACACTGCAAGACATTTCACTATATACAGAGCCAACAACATCCTGAGCATCAGATACTGGAAACATGGAAAACCAGACTGTATATAGGAGTGGGGTAAGTATTTGCTCATCCTGTAACAGTGTATGAAAAAAACCCAGAGAAAACAGAACTTGGAAACTTCTTAATGCTAGTTAAACAGTCAGCCCCCACACCCCTCACCCACCCCTTCCAAGAGAAGTAGGATGAACCAATTTGTAGCAAGAAGACTTTTCTTCCTGAGGACCATCTTGATTAGACTGACTTGCAAAGACATATTGAGAAATGGAAACCTGCTGTCTCATTAGTTACAGAGGAACAGGCAGATACAAAAGGTAATTATCATATCCTGCTTTTAGCTAGAAAATGAAAAACACATTTCTACCTCCTTTGTAGACATGCAATCTAATGTGAAGTGTTAACAAAAGGAAAGGTATTACAGAAGAGTGCTAGACAGTGACAGAAAGAAGAGGCATCTGGTTGAGCCCAGGACCAATGGCTGTTGTTAGAACAGGGTTGTCAGTCATTCTATTACTAATCAAAAGAGAAATGTCAGGAAATTTCCCTAAAATCTCTATAGTTCTGAAATGCTGCATACAAAAAGTCAGGGATGGGGAGCTAGCAAAGAACCTGTTTTAATCATCTCTGTTCTCTCTGCGAGAGGTGTTTCATCACCTTTCAGCATCTATAGCCCCAAAGCTTTTCTAACACCATGGAAATATGTGATTGAATTAGACAGAAGGAAAAATCCATTTATACAAAAGAATAAGTAGAGTCTTGTACATAATGAAGCAGTTGCTGCTTTGCTTTGGGTTATGCTGAAAAGGCCTACTTTGAGGCACTGAATTCTTGCAGCCTCAGGTTTGTTTAGATGAAAGGAACATTTTCTGGCAGCTACATGAGCAAATGAGTATCCAGTGATCCACCCTAATTTAGGTTATGTAAAACTTAGGAGGTGTAAGTCACACATGTGTCTTCCAAAGGCAAAGCCTGGATTGCACTCCTGATGGTTAGCCTGGCTGCCAGTGTTCTCTTCCCTCCCACGTACCTGTTCCAGTAAAGATCTGTTGAAGAAAAATTACTTCACATCACAAGGTGTGACATGATATAAATACTTTGCAATGATCTAAGCTGCCTCAAGCAATCATGGCATTCGTCCATCTGTAGCCAAAATGTATTCTTCCCATTTTAGGTGTTTTTTTGGTGCACCAAAAACATCAAAACTGTGCTTGGAAACGTGGTGCACTGTTTGAAGTGGAACAGAACATGAATACAGTATTTTGAAACGGATGGGAGAGTGGTAAGGCCTGTGTTACAAAGCAGAACCATTGTGCTGGAGGTCCCTAAGAAGGCTCTAAGGGCTTGGTTGCCCAGAGAAGAGCAGTGACATGCAGAGATACCTAGACAAGCTCTGACCAGCCCAGCACAGTGTAGACATGTAACCCAAGCTGTGCTATGAGCGTGTTGGGGGAGCAGCAAGGGCTGAGTTGCTCTGAAGGGGACAGTGAGCCAGGAGCTAAGGGTGACAGGCAGGTAAGGGGGTCAACTTGCTGACAAGGGGCATGCCCTACAATACCTGAAAAACCCAAGCAAGGCAGGTCAACAGTTCAGGTCACCAAGACAAGGCAGGTCTGAGCTCGAGCCAGGAAGCCAAGCCCATAGATCAGGATCAACGAGGGTACATGGCCAGATGCAAGTGTGGCTAAACATGGCTCAGGCAAGGACCAAGAATAAGAGCCTCAGCTTAAATGGACAAGGTCCCAATGCTTGCATTTCCCTTATCCACATTGTTCTGGCAGAGCATTGCCTGACATACTAAGTTACAGACCTTCTGTAACAATCTTTCAGACAACTAGTGAGACAGTTTGACAGAACTTAGAAGATCTGAATTTCAGTGCCAGCAACCAGTGAGAAACTGAAATATTTGGTGCAAGTCATCGCACTTCTTTGTGACTCAGTTCTCACTCTAAACATGGGAATTTATGCCTTTGTGAAAGTGCTTTAACCTTCCCACACTAGGCACTGTATCATCATTCTCAGATTCTGTATAAAGTAATGACCTCTGGAAATATAAACCAGGGCAAATTATGGAAGTACATCAACCAGCTAGAAGCACAGGGGGTCACAGGTACCTACCACAAACTACCACTTGCACTTGTTGGAAGAAAACCAAACCAGAACCAGGTGCCCACAGCACATCACAGCAGGTCCTCCAGCTGTGCAGTGCTGTTCACTGCTGTGGTTTCAGAGGAGCTGCCTTTAACTTGTTGCACATTAGTTCTTTCCACATTTCAGGCTAACCTCTTTTTCTCTGGACTTCTGCATCCATGTCATTGACTAGCATGCTCACACTGCACTGCACCCCTTGCTGCCCTTGTCATGCACCTTTGGAAGCCATACAGCACATTCCTTCCTTCCTTCTTCACTGTCTTGTCTTTTCCTCAACGACTATGCATCACTGCTGGTGATTTTTATCTGCAGAAGTGAGACAGAGAAAACCTTGATTACTTCAATTTGGATTTTCCAGGATTTCTACTGAGGGATCCAGTGTATGGATTTGCAGGTGTTTGGTTTTTTCCAATATTCTCTGAATCAGAAATTACTGTTCATATGGAAGACAGTATGTGATGACACTTGCTGGTACTCAGACAACAGAAGATCTAATTTTACACATTCTTAAGGATGCTCAGCCACAGTGTAGTTGGAATAACAAGTATCTGGGCCTAGCTCTGTGCTCTGTTTCTTCTTTCTCATACTTGTAGAGGGAAAAGCCCCAAGCTTTTCCAAAGTCAGGAACTGGGTAAGTGATATCACCTTCCTCAGACTTCGAGTCCAAAACCTTTTATTGAGAATTTGTGTAATTCCAGAAATAAGCACACTTAGATGAGAACTATAGTCACCATTCTCAGGATGCACAAATGTGGTAAATAGATAACAAGCAACTTTTTCCTTTGTGGCTATATAGATACAACTGTTTCATTGTACCAGGGAGCTGAATTTTCTGTGGGCACGAATGAATTTTCTATCTGTACATATGGAAATTAACCACTGTAGGCTGTACTGTACTTTCAGGGAAAGTTTCATCTCCCATGGTTCTGAACTGCCACCCCACCAACTGTGTTTTTACTTTTAAATGTCAAAAAATGTACGAACATAGATGTAGGCATAGATTATCATTTTTATTGCTCCTGTTAAAAAGTCAGTGTATGAATTATGGCACTATGCAGTAAAAATGCAACATTACTGAGTGCTCTAACAGTATGAGGTCCATTGTGACAACATTTTAAAACATGAAGCATGAGCTTCACTATGGATTTCCAAATAAAAAAAAGTATAAGAGGTAAATGGATTAATAATAAATGACTTATCTGGAATTTCAATACTAAGTGAATACAAAGTGGATTTGCAAGAACGAAACATAGAAAAAAAAAAAATCCCAGCTCCTGGGCTAATCTCCACCATAACAAAACATCAATGCCTATTAACTCTCTGCTTGGGGACCAAACAAAATTATGTCACTATTCTTAACTCTGAAGCAAACCCAAACAACTGGATACCCATGGGTATTATTGCACAGTGGTGCTTTACCTGGCCTGCAAACTACTTTCACTGTTTTTATATATGTAATCTTACCTGAAATATGCATTACAAAAAGACTGGTGTGCTAATTAGAACTGCCATACCCTTTATGAAACTGTTTAAGCATATCTGGCACAACATGCAGTTCTTGAAATGCCTCCACTCCTTCAGAGAAACACTTAAAGAACAACATTTCTTACAGGATGGGTGGACAGAGAGTACCAAATAAAGAGAAAAAAAAAAATGACAGCAAGCATTAGTTTCCCAGCAAAAGGATGTCTTACATCATACAGCAGATCAGAAATAAATAAGATGAAACTTGAAGAGTCTGAATATAAATCCATGGATGATGGTGTAAGTGTCACAGGCTTCACCATATCAATGTCAGTGTATTTTGTTAATAACAATGCAGTTACTATATACAGTATGTTTATCAGATAATGCCAACTAACAATACACTAAATTAATGGTTGTTAGAACAAAAAAATATACTAAAACAACATCATAAAAAACCAGATGGCAACCCCCCAATTATGCATAGTTACATATGATAAAGTCCAGCCTCCTGGAGTCCAATGGATTGACACCTTCAAGCATCAGGAAGCATTTGTCTGAAGCTCCAACAATGTAATTAACAGAACCCAGTCAAGCTGTAGGGGAATTACACTGTGAAAAATTGCAAGTTCAATCACAAAACTCTCTGTAAATGTTACCACTGCATAGGTGCAATGGGGCCAGTCATCCATTCCAAGGTTTTACATTGCCCTATTTCTTCAAAGAACCTTCTAAAGGATGTGCTATTTAACACAGTGGTGAACCCAACACAAAATGTGTGACAAATCCAAAGCACTTAGGTTTAGAAGCACTTATGGAAGAATCCATAACATATTTACAGTGTACTGTGTATGACTACACACACTATGAAGTTTTTCCTACTTATTATTTATGTGGCATCTTACTGTTCACAGTATTTCTATGTACTAAGAAGACAAGAGTCTCCTCCATGAGAAACCAGCTCCTCTGATATGGAAATCTCCCATGCCTGTAACTTGCTTTGCTACAGTAAGGCATGTACAATGAAGGTGTTAAATCCCCATGGATCATGACAAAAAGACTCAGTTCTTCCCTTTGTTTCTTGCTCAGTTTCTCTGCTCCAATACAACTGTGCATGTCAGTCAGCATCCATGTGCTCTTGTCTAGTAAGTAGAGTCTTCCCATCTGTATCACCAATCTTTTTTTGCATGTCTTCCACTGCTTTCAGCAAAGCTGCTCTCTCCTGCTCAAGAGTGAGAATGGACTGCTTCAGTTTGCCTTCGTTGGTCAGTAAGAGCTCTACTGTGGCTTCAAGGTTTTGGATTTTTCCATTAGCCACCTATCAAAGTAAAAAGAAAAAGGAAAGAGAGGAAGGATGGGAAGGGGAAAAAAGTAAATTCATTAAGGACTGAAACCATCTTTGAACAATTTTTTCAAGATACATGAATATATATATATTCTTTAGAAATCATGAAAAATTGCAAAGGTAAATACAACTCTTTAGAAATTATGAAAAATTGCAAAGGTAAATACAACTATGAATGTTATTAGATCTGTGCACTTTAGACTACAACTATGATATTGCCTGTAACAAGAAACTTCCCTCTCCCAACTTGATTGCTTTGATTAGTTCACAATTAAACTCAAAGTATAATGCAAAGTAATGAAATTAGAAAGTTACTAAGTCTCCAAATCATATACTAAAGAACTGCCAAGACAAGTTTCTGTATGGGTCAGTTGGGAGACATTTTTGGCCAGCCACATTTGTTGAATTCCACATGCTTTGCAAAGCAAAGTCAACTCAGCTGTTAAGCTGCACCCTCATTTCATCTCCACATGGAGTCCAGTGAATGCCAGTTTGGAGGCAAAATGGAAAACACATACTGAAAAATTCCAAAAATCCTCCATCAACAGGCTGCACATATTGGCATTCTACTTCATGGCAAAACAAAGTATTACATCCTTCAAACTCATGAGATCTGTAGCTGAGGTACTTTGACAACATCAGATACTTGTTTGCAAGTTTCAGCACTAGATAACACCTGGAGACAAGAGCAATAAAACTTCAAGAGCTTATGTTTCAAAGTCACTAGACCAAACACCAGTCTCTCTTGTGACTTGGTGTAGGATGGTCTCTTCTGAAAGGGTGTCTAAATTAGAACATTAATTAAATATGAAATATAAATTGTACCTGCAGCTCTTCCAGGAGATCAAAGTTTTGTTTGCGCAAGCTGCTGTTTGCCTTTTCTAATTTATCCAGTCTCTGATTGTCATTTAAAGATGAATCTATAAGCTCATCCTGAAGCACATGATACTCAACTTCATAAGCTTGCAACTGTTTGGCAATATCCATTTCAAACACCTGTTGTATATAAAAATATTATTAGGTGCTGTGCAGATCAAAAACATAACTCTTTCAAGGCTTTAAAATCTATGGATCTAGATCTAGACATATACCTAATCACTGCATACAAAAAAAGGACTTGGTTTTTTGGCATTCACACTTCCTACTCTGGAAATGTCAAGACTGAGGAAAATGAAATAATCTATCCTTACACTAATACACTTAACAGAAACATTATGCAATGTCAAAGTAGATTTCTATCACTGTTAACTGTGAATCACTGAAATGAATGCTCAGTCTTACAAAAGAATATTAAGAAAACGTTTTATTTTAAAAGTAGAAGAATAAACTGAGTTGCACAGAGTGACCCAAAGAAAAAAACTGCTATTGTATTTTCCTTTTTCTAGGTTTTGGCAAGCATCTGCCTTCAAATTATTCGTAAATATGACCCCAAGATCCCTAAAGTATTTATGTCCTCTAAAAGTAGTGAAGAAGGTGGTAAGTTAAAAGGACAAGTGTGCCAATCACAGAACATAGAAGAAACAGAAGTTGATTTAAAAATGCATCTGAAAAAATAGCCTGAGAATAGAAGTTCAAGGGTTATTCTTTATTTTAAAACCTCTTGTACTTCATTCCTTTTAGAAACGAGCCAAATGCCAAATCCTGTCTTAAATACCTGTTGAAATTACAAGAATGATTTCCTATTTTATCTGCTTTCTCTACAAAACAAAAACATCAGTTTATGAAATGTTTCTGTCGCACGTTACAAGGGCTATAAAAATTCTCTCATGCTTGTGCAGCAGCAGAAACATATATACTGAGCATTTATGGACAGAAGGTTGGGTTATGATTTTGAGTTTGATTACACATATTGAACTTTCATTTTCTGTAGATTTGAGCATCTCTGGTGAACACACCCCGTTGAAATTTCAAAAAAAACAAGCAGTGCAATTAAACAGGGCAGAAATGCTAATCCCCTCATGACCTCTGCCACTTCCAGCCTCTCTGCTCCTGAGGAGGGAGGGAAATCCCTGCTGTCATAACCAGAGTATCAAATCTGAAAGGGGGAAACACAAGGCAAATCAAAAGCTTGACTTTAAAACTAGCTAACTGAAGGCACATTCCGGCCTCAAATTTCATTAATAAAGTCAACATTTGTAAGTCAACTTGTGCTTCTGAAATGAGACTTGGAGGGTAAGAGTCTTCAGTGAAAAAAATCCCCAAGTTAAACTAATTTTCATTAAAGGTTTCGTAAAGTGATAACTAACATGTATAAATACAAAGCTGCTATAAAAGTCATCTGCTTCCAAATGCTTTCAACATCTTCAGAACTGCAATAACAGAATTCTCAGCTTGAAGTGGCACACTGTTGTGGTTTTTCCATCAAGAACTTGTTAAGAAAAGCATTCCTTTGCATTCTTCTTGTATGTTCAGATTATTTCATACCTGACTAATGGTCTTTTCCATCTGTACCAAACCCAGGTTGGGGAGAGTGCTTTTAATAAAATCAACAATAGTTTCTAGGTTCTCATGCTGCAGAATCAAGGGCTTGTGGCTTCCCAAAAGGCTTAAAGCCACTTTAAATATAGCTTCTGATCCTTGAAGAAACAGCATATCTGTGAGAACAAAGAAAAGACAGTATATCAAGAAAACACATCTTTTGACAAGAATATTAAAACAGAAAAATGTCCAAGGACAACATCTTCGCAGGATAGTGACCTGGAGCATAGATATACTGTGCCAGACATGTCCTTTTGACTATGGCTTTAGAAGTTTCATAGGACTGAGATTAGTACTGTGAATAGCACACTTGACTAACACAATCATTCATTAATTTGTTTTGTGAGTTTTCACAAAAAAAAAAAATCCAATTAAAACTTAAGGTAAGTATACAATAAACCAGGCAGACAAGTTTGTCAGTGTTGCCACTTTCTGTGCATGCAGTAGTTAGTGGGTTTTTTTGATGTCCATGGGAATATGAACCAAACTCTAATCCCGATGCCCTTTAAAAATCCTAATTCATCACATACAAAGTAGCCAATGACACCTTAATAAAAAAAAATAAAATAAAGCAAGAAAAAAAAAAGACTAAAAAGAAAAAGAAAAAAACACCACTGGCAAAACTATAATAAAATAAAGCAAGAAAAAAAAAGACTAAAAAGACAAAGAAAAAAACACCACTGGCAAAACTACAGATATCTCTGATGTAGTGAAGAATATATAAAAACCAACTGCCTTTCTTAGTAAGAGCAACCTGTTTCTAAACTTGTATCCTAATGAAATTCCCCCTTGTGCTCTTTTGCTTGTAATGTTGAAGTCATAACTCAATTCACTCTCTCTTTTTTCCTCTGAGAAAGAAAAGCACAAGTAATAACTAACCATATATCTTGCCCTTTGTCACCATTTGTCCTAAAAGTGGTGCAATATTTTTCAACTCTGTGCTGACTTTAATGTGAACTCCAAAGGCAGGAATGATTAAAAAGTGGTAACACAGCAGGCATGTCCCCCAGGTCTCTACTGAAAGTGAAAACTATGGGAAAATGGTTCATAGGGAAAGCTCTATATTAGGACATGGAATGCTGAAGAAAGCTAGGAAATAAAGTGAAAAAACCCAGCTGAAAATAATGCATATTTGTGCTTCAGCACCTGCCCCATAATGACATGTAGATTAGCTCAAGGTGACCTAAAAGTTGTTAATGAATGTCTATATGAGCTGAGCTGGTAACACAGGGCTGAAATCCCTCTCTCCTTTAAAACAGCAAGTACTTAACAAAGACCTGTTTCTTATCCTCTACCCATGCTTCCCATTACATGGCTGCCAGCCAACAACAATGCAGTGAAGGTACCCAAATTAATGTCAGCAGAACTGCCAGTCTACAGGATTAAAAAAGAATTTTTATCTACAATCTTGAAACAAAATAAACACTATTCTATCAAGTCTCCTCTATTAATAAGTAAACGGGGTAAAAGAACACATCTTTCTTAATGCTATACTTTCATCAGATCCTGCTCAGGAGAAGTGTTGAAAGTTTGGACATATAATTAAGAAGTTAAAAGCAGTTTTGATATTTGATTCATAAAACAGTCTAGCCCACTTCTTTTAACATATTGCTTGTACGAGTCCTGCAAAAAGGATGGAAATCCAAAGGAAGTGGTCTGTAACAACTGTATTAAACAGCAGTGAGCTAGCTTCAAGCACCAAGAGTTCAGAGATACCATGTAGAAAGCAGCAGTGCAATCTGAGAGTCTTAGTAACCTCTAGATCAGTTACTTTCATCCCAAAAGTTCTAATAAGTGAGTGATGAAGATGTATATATGTTTCACAAAAGTGTATGAACATATAGGTCAGAAATTATCGGATGCCAACTTGCCATGCTGCTAATGACAGCAAAGTGACAGCTCTAGCCTTTTTCAGGTTTAAAGTTGTGTTTCAGAGTCTTTACTATGGGTAAAGATAATATCTTGCTTTCTAATGTAAGAGAATGTCCAGTGTTCTTGACATACATAGTTCCAGTAAAAGCTTTTTGAAGGAAATTACTAAATACTTTGAAACATTAAAAACTGCAAACATGCTGAACTTCCTAAAAACCAGATTTTTCAGAGTCAACAGTTTCATCACACATGCTTTGCTTTTCTTGATCTAAACTCAGATGTATGAAGGCCATGCATCTATGCTTTCTAATGCAAAATCTTTGTTTTCTAAAGCTCTACAGTTCTCCAATGACAGAAAATACTAAGCTGTGTATTAAGGCAGAAATCCAACTACACTGGATACACAAGGCACTTTGAAAAGATAGGACAGCTGGGGACTGTCATTTGCTTTCCTCCTCTCTCTTCCCATTTTACTAAAACACTGCACACTCCATTGTTTTTTCTGTTGTTTTCCTTCTGTTCATCACTAATACGTAAAATATTTCTCCTGAGTGTCTGAAACAGGTTGGATAATAGTGCTGTTTCTAATAACAAGATTCCAAATATAAGACTTCAAAAATAACAGAAGTTTTGTGAAGAATTACCAAACACTCTGGATACAAATCCAAGGGGAAACTGGGAAGCAAACATGGTGAGAAACCAGGGAGCAGCATACAGACTGGGGCCAATCTCATGTTCCTCTAGGTGGTTGTAGAGATCTCTGTGGTAGTCGTGAAGAAGTCGAGACAGTTGGTACATCTGGATCTGCATGGAATAACAAGAAAGATGCTAAGAATAAACATGCTTTAACACTCATAGTAGCAAAGTCCATGCTCCAAACTTATTAGAAACAGAGAACGGGATTTGTCAGCTATGTTTGCACAGCATTGCATGAAGAAAAGAAAAACCCAAGCTGGGTCACTTGTGAGCCCATGAAAGGCCCATTTGCAAGGTCATCTGAACCTCATACAATGCACAGAATTCTTCCTATTTATGCTTATTATGCTTTTGGTTCAAAACTAGTGCATTTAAGATCACGCATTCTTTTCCCAGATTATCCTTCCCTAATTTTGAGAACTCAATTTATGCTCACCTTCAGGTTTTGACAATGTTATTTATATTGCATTATTATGATTTAACATTACCATTAAGTCCTACCTGTAAAATTGTCATGTCGGGACGATACTGTTTTCTCAGGCCCATGTCAAACATGAGAAACTTCAGCATTTTAAAAGCATCTTCTTCACTCATATGAAGTAGTAAAACTCCTGCTACAAAACTAAGGCCCTGGCAATATCCTACTTCCTGGTCCAGAAGTGAATAGGCCTTCAGAATATTGTAGAGTGACAGCTGCCCAGCTCCCAGCTGTGCTGAGAAGTATGGATGTGTTGGAAACGTGCGCCCTGTGAAAAGAGCTGAAGTTAGCAACTTAAAATAAAAAATAAACAACAAAACCCCCCAAGCCTCGCAATGTTATCAAATTAAACAGTCTTTCAAAAATGTAGATTCTTTTGAAAAGTAGATTCTGAGCCAACTCACAGGGAGACTGTAAGAAACTTAACGACTGACTCTCACACTCTACTACTGCTTTGTTACAGTCATTGCAAAATTAGAATTGTCAAGGGGATGGGGGACAGTCTGTTTGGAAACAGCTGAATACCTGGTACTTAGCAGTGGTCCCTGATCAGTCTGTTAAAAGGTTTATAGGTACTGGTTGCCTGTAACAGTGGGAGGCAGAATTCAGTGGCTTGATGAGTCACCCAGTTCTCCCTTCGTGATTAAAAAGTGTTTGGTTTTAGACAACTGTTAGAATCCAGGCACAGACTTAGAATTTCCAAGCTATCTGGGCTGGGGTCCCTTCCCTTTCTCTTTTCTTCTTGTCTTTCTTTTTCCAGTCAATGCATTTTTTCATGCCCCTCCTCGCCTTGGTTCCTCACAGTCTTACGGGCCCTTTATCCTTTCTTTCCTGCACCATGAAGCTCAGACTCTTGCTTGAGCTGATACAGTTCACCAACCTGGCAGAAAAATCCCCTTTCACATGGGGTTAGTTGTTCTGCCCTGTCACTCATCTGTGCTAGCTCCAGGAGACACCTCGTGAACACCAACATAAGTGTTGGTGCTTGGAGAGTGGGAGTCATATGTCAGAGCAAAACCTTCTCTTGGTCGCAATGGGCTTTTGGATCTATTCCTCATGTCTCTAAATACCAGCCTAAGGTAAACTACACTAAGTGTAGACCTGTAGGAGCACAACTGAGCCATTTCTAGTTCTAAAACAAGATACTGACTTCCACCCCAGACTAGCTTATCTGTAAACTTTCGTACAGCATTTGGTGTCCTTGAACCAAACCAATGCAATGAGGCAAATTACACAGTTTGACCCATAAAATTTACTCAGTGAGTAAAAACTCAATTTGAAACACAGGAAATTCCACCTATCACTGAAAAAACCCTTTTTTTTAATTATTGTATGGGTGGTCAGACACTAGCACAGGCTGCCCAAAAAGGTTGTGGAGTCTCCATCTATGGACATATTCAAAGTCTGAGCAAACATGATCCTGGGCAGACCTTGTTTTGAGCAGGGGTGTTTGGACTAGACAATCTTAAGAACTCCCTTCTAATCTCAACCACTCTGTGATTCTGTGAACAAAGACATTGAAGACTTCACTTTTACAGATTTTTTTTCAAAAACTTTTCCAAAAGGGAATTTTTCATTTTTAGGAAAAAAAACATCCACCTATCAGATTTCCTCTGTGACATACCTCAACAGAGAAGAAATTTGAATACCTCTTTTGTTCTAGAATTAAGTGGAGCTTGTTTTTTGGTTGCCCACTTGTTAAATACCACCCCACCCTTTAGCTCCTGGAATGCTGCTGTGCTGCCAGATAATATCAGAGCTCCTGTTTCACAAAAACAAAGCCCAGGGCAGAGTCCTCCTGCCATCTGCTAGCTGCTCTAACCTGTCACATGGGACACTGGCATTCAGTTCTGAGTAGGTCTCCCAAGCCATCGAGTCAGTTGAATGTTACAAAAGAAATATATTTCTAGCTTTCAAATGAGAAGGAGCTTGTGTCCCTTCGCTTGAATGACAAGTTACTACAGCACAGTCTAAAAGCAGAGCTGTACTGCCTCACTCATGCAGCAAGGCTCCTTTCATGTAAGTAAGGAAAAAAACATACAAGTTTAGCAAGCATAGAAATGCAAAGAAGTTCTAAAAACCAGTAGTAAACTGAAGAGGATCAGAGCTGCTAAACTCACAAGCTGATTTCTTTCCAAGTGCCCTGGTGTTGACTTAATTAACAATTTTAGCTTTTACTTTGGAGAAAAGACCTCCTGGTCCTGCTCAAAAGAGACTCTAAATGAACTGTGATACCTCTAGAGCACGAGAATGAGAGAGGAGTACCTACTATAATATTTTTTTTAGAATGGAATGAAACAAAACATAATTTTCCATTGTGTTCAGCAAACACTCAATGCTAGATGGTTTTCTACACTGATAGCATCTTGTGTTCAGCAAACACCCAGTGCTAGATGGTTTTCTACACTGATAGCATCTGGAAGTCAGTTTACCCTACCTTATTGAGAGCAGAAATCATTTACTGAACATGACTTCAGGACCTGAAATTCCCAGTGACTGCAGTGGTTGTGCAGATGGGGTCACAACAGTAAATACATATAAAAGTCTTCAGAGAATTATGTGGTTTTTTTCTAGTCTATGTAATGAAATAGCACCATGACACAAACTGGGCCAGGAAAGAAGCTGCTGTACCTTACCTTTGAGGCCAGCAGTGTCCATGTGGGTGCATTCTCAGGAAATACTGCTTACAGCTAAAGATGCATCAATTCAACCAAGTGTGAGCAATACTACTATGGCTTTAGCTCACACTGTGTTAGCAAGACCTCTACAGCCTAATTTGGGAAAGTTTTTTAAAATATTACAACCACATGTTGCAAGAACATGGGTTTTTCTTTCAAGGCAGAAGAGGAGGCTTTCAGAAGGATTCTTAAAAAATTTTAAGAGAAAACAGTTCTGATAGCCTGAAGGAACACAAGTCAGAACATGCAAATTCCTGCTAGCTGCCTATCTGCTTATGCTGTCTGTTACTGTGCAGCACAGCTCTATTTCAATGTGAAACACTAGGAAGCCTTCAGCTTCCTAATTTGTAAGAAGAGGGCTCAATCCTTCCCTCAGCCAATGTGCTGGCACCCTGGCAAAAACAACACCTTGCATAAAAACCACCATGAACTTACCAATTTGCCAACACATGCAGTCATTTGTTTCTACAAGCAGAGCACACAGCTAAGATGAGAAAGTATTTGTGTGCAGAACCAGGCAGAAAATAGGAACAGCTTGCTGAGCCAATAAACCCCAACCTGCTGCGTGAGACAACCAAGCTCAGACCTGACTGTGCTCCCTACTGTCCAGGGCTTGTCCCACCCCTCTCCCCTCTGCTAAGGGTGTTCAATTCACTGAGCCAGAACCAAACTGGTCACCTCTGACTGAACCACTTTAGTGCAACAGAATCCCAGCCTTTGATGCCAGGGATATCAACCCCAGGTATTCTTGACCAACAGGTAATTGCTAGCAAATTATCTCTGGTTGCATGCAAATGTCTCTCTCAAAAACAAAAGACTCCATCTGGCACTGGAACTGGTGTGAAAAGTCTGAAAGGAAACAATTTACCTACATTGCAACTGCCTATTCCCAGCTGGCATTTAAGGCTCCTTGGAGTGCTACTTTCCCAGTGCCAAGCTGAAACCTGGCAGGCCTGTCAAGTAGGGGAAAGTGAAGGTGGCATCAACCACCACCCTTTCCACCTCAGCTCATGCCAGTTTCTGTAGAAACACACCTCTCCCATCAGATTCCTTTTTTTCTATGCACTGCCTTGATACTCTGACTCACTTTACCAAGTGTTGCAAAAAAAAGTAGGAAATATCTACCTTGTTTTCATTTCAGAGCACTACTATACTTACCCAGGTCAATAAGTATTGCATGTTGTTGGGAAGTTAGTTGTTTCAGGAGTTCTTTATAAGGTATGTCCTTTGGTGGTTGTTTACTGGGGAACTGATGTTTAAGGTGGTATTGCTCTGCTAGAAACTTCCATATCTCCCCACGGTGGTGCCGTGGTACTCCTGAGTGAAGAAAGTAATTCAACCATTAATTTGTACTCCTACTGAGGGCTCAGCTACAGCTGAGCTAACAGGATTGAGGAACTGAAGATCTGTATCTGCTAGATATGCCAGCAGATTCCAATCTGCCACCTCCAGTGGACCAGAGAAGCAGATTAAACTACAGTGCTTACACTTCCTCAACCAATAAAAGACATCAGCATCTCAACAGGAGAGATTGAAGGTAGAAACAGGGTAGGCTGCCTAAGATTAAGATTAATGCTTACATCCAATAGGATAAGTACTAGAAGAGGCATTAAAAATTGCCACACTTGTCCCTGAGGTTATTTGCTTATCTCCCATGCAAAGTACACAGTAAAGCACTGCAATAGAACAAACTCACACTTTACACTAACACAGCCTAACTCTGGTTTTAGGATTTTTAGGCAGGTAGGATACACACACCAGTATAAACAGGTACAAATGAAATGTGATCTAGGGACTACAACACAGGCAGATCATCAGAAAACAAGTACTGCATTTCAGTTTTGCTATTGGTTTGCTCAATGACTAGTACATATAACAATGTTTTAAAGCTTGAATTTATTTCTCTATAAAAAGGATGATGTTACTTAACTATTTCACATAGGTAATGGCAGCCTCTATTTTTACCTATATGTAAAGCTTGGAAAGTATAATTTATTCAGCACAAGACTGACACTACTAAACCATCTACACAAGAAATCAATACACTATTATTTGGAAAAGTATTTTGCCTAATCCATGATGCACTGGAACCAGGTATTACAGTTGGAAGTAACTTATGATGTTAGGTATTTTGGACTTTTTTTTCCTCTGGAATACATGTAACACAGTTGGAAGTAACTTACGATGTTAGGTATTTTGGACTTCTTTTTTTTCCTCTGGAATACATGTAACATATGGAGGACAATAACAATAGGGGAAATCAAAACTGACTCAAGCATACAACTTTCATGGAAAGATAACACAACATATTAGCTTTTGATTTTGTTAGAAATCTAGACTTACCTAGTCATTTTAAATGGACAATTTGGTTTAACCTGCTTGTATAATTGCATAGAGTTAGGTGCCCTTGATATTGTTAGAAATCTAGACTTACCTAGTAATTTTAAATGGACAATTTGGTTTAACCGGCTTGTATAATTGCATAGAGTTAGGTGCAATATTTAAAATATTGAGCTTGTAATGGTCATTACTTCTTGACACTTCCTTTACCTGTTGGAAAGCTTTGTATAGAACTATAAAAAGGTCCCTGGAGTAGCCATCTTCACCACTGGCTACAGACAGCACTCAGCATAAGGCCTCTGGGACCAACCATGGCACAAACAACACTGAGTAAGAACCCAATTTCTTAGTACATTTGCAAAAACATCCTTAGGTTATATTACTTTTTCTGCAGCTAAGAGAGGAGCTGCTTGCTCAGCCCTGTGGTTGTAAGGAAGACTCTAAATGGTGTTTGCAGGCACAAGGTATTGTTGAACTCAGAGAAAAGGCAGTTCTGCAGAGATACACACATATACTGTTTGTATAAGACATGGCACTCAGTTTGGAACAGAGAATTTCCAGACAGCAATGCAGATGTTTCTTGAGTTATTTACACAGTCAATTCTTTGGCATTATCCAGGGTCTTTTTCTTTAATTGTAACTTTTAATTTACAAAATCAGATTGCATCAATTGTAATACATTGAGGGACTGTAAAGCTCTCCTGTAAGGACAAATTTTATTCAAACATGAATGTTATAGCTCCAGTAATACAACTGCAGCTGCCACCTCCAGGGACTGGCACTTGCATTCCCATAACCATGATGGTACCAAACATGGTTACTTGTTTAGCCAGCAACCAGCAGAACAGCTCCAGTGAGAATCTGGTTGTAAGGACTGGTTAAGAGCTCACCCTATTCCTTTTCTCATACAACTTACATGCACTTCAGCAACTTGGAATAACAAACTGTGCTTACCTTGCCCAACAGCAGAGTGTATTTTTTCCACATCAAATTTAACCTTTGACCTTCCAGGCGTACTCAACATTTTTTCCCAAATCAAAGTTACTTCTTTTAAGCATGGTGTGATTTCTTCATAGTCAAGTTTCAGACGTCTGTTCTGCAAATTGTTTTCTGAAGCTGGGAAGTGACATCAAGAATGTAGCAGTTAATATTGGTTACTATTTGTAAAATGGATTAACTTGCAACTTCATTAAACCCTTTTAACTCTGAAACATTACATATGTCAATTTTTGTGATTGTGAGGTGGGATTGGTTGGTTGGTTTGTTTTTTAAAAGATCTTATATGCAATATCAACAGTGTTTGACCAGTTAAATTAAGTTCCCTACAACTAGTCAACTCTTAAATATGAAGAAACACAAGAGATGATGACTAATGAAATAAACATAAGATTGTACTAACAGGACTTTTCAATTTCCCATCTCTTAAGAAAAAAATTAGTGCAGAAGCCCTACAGCAAATAAAAATACAAATCCTGTACAGTCATCTATTTCTTATGCATACAACTCCAAAGCACTAATAACAAAGTAAAAAAATTACTTTAAAGGTGATCATTCACATTTAACAGACTACATAAAAAGGGAAGTTCAAGTATAGAAAATTACAGAACCCTGAACACAAATAGGACTATAAGCACTATATATACATGAGACTCTCTTAAAATTCTCTCTCCAGTGAATAAGTTAGAGCCAGGGTCAATGCATATCTCAATATTAAATACAACAGTTTAGATCATCAGAGCCCCTGAAGCAGAGATGTACTGTAATAGTGATTTTTCTCAGGTTACAATTTACAAGAATATTGCACTGTATCTTCATGTGTTATCTAAAAGGGATTAAAATAATTAATCAACAGATGGGAAAGCATCAAAGAACCATGGCAAAAATGAAAATGATTCTGTAGTTGTGTGCAATTCCAAAGTTTGGAAGTGGAGTGAGAATTTCTAAGAGACTTCTGGTAAAGCTTTTGAGATTTGTTTCTGTGGGGGCATTTTAGTACTAGAATGTACCTGGAAAACATGGTTTATTAATGGTATTTATAAAAACTAAATAATAAAGCATCTTTTGTGACAGTGGACGAATTCATGCAGGTCTTGAGACAGAAAAAAATAGGAGAAAAAAGGTGTAGCTCAGATGAGTGAATTTGTGCAGGTCTTGAGACAGAAAAAATGGGAGAGGAGAAAAAAGGTGTAGCTCAGATGAGACAGAAGTATGTCAGTCATCTACTCCTAAAAGGATGAAAGAAAATTCTTTAAGGAAACCAAGACAAATCTACAAAGAGCACTAAGGAGTGATATATACTGTGGCAAGTTCATGGCAAATTTACCAAACTTAAAACTCTTACTCCTTAACTTCCATTCAGCCTCAAGACTGGCCAAACACAACATTGCAATGATCAATGCTTAGACAATGACCTATGGATGCAAATGTAGAAAAGAATTCAGTTCATGACAGTGATCATGCTGAATTCCTCGTGAGAGTTTCTAGACACCAGCCTAAAAAACCTCAGTCATGGTAAAGCTAAGAGAGTATCACAGTAAACAAAGAGATCAAATAAACAAATAATATGATGAAGTGATTAAAAAAGTGTCAATTATCACACGCACTAGTGAGTGCTGAGGGAGATAGTCTGCTAACCTAATTTACCACAAAAGGTGAACTTGTATTGCAGTAGGGTATAATCAAGAACTTCACCAACCTTGTAACTTCTGGTTTTCTTTTTCCATTCTGAGGAGCAGTATCTGCTGAATAATGGCTTTCTTCCACAGCTCACGAAGCTCATGGGGTGTTCGTTTCCTTTCCTCCTTCACTGGCCCAAAAGGTCCATCTTCACATACTGGTTCCAGTGGGGATCTGGGTGGAAGTTCTCCCAATTCACAGTAATCTTTAAAAAAGAGAAGCTGCTGTGAACGACTTAAATGTCAGAAAAAGGCAAATGAAGGCACACAGTTTGACAGATTACACACACACACATATATATACATACACACATCTACATAGATACACAAACTCACAGATATATATATATATCTGTATCTACCTCTACACATACACACATATATATACAAGAGGTAGCAATACCAAGCAAAGTTTCCCAAATGGCACTTTCAAGCAGATTTACAATCTGCTTCTGAGTAAGACACAAATGGGCCAAAGCTTAGAACATGTTTTTCTATAACCTGATAAAAACATTGCAGCACACACCAAGACCACAGCTTGCTAATTACAGCTTTACATGGAGGGAATCAAAAACAAAAGGCAAGTTTGAGAAATTACAAAAACATAACCTGCAGCTGAAACCTGGCATGACTCAAATAGCAGATAAAATCAAATACAGCACCCACATAATTTGAAGAATCATCTCTAAAGTGTGTTTAACAGAAAACACACCCTTAGCTGCACAAACACACCACCACCTAGGGCCATACAATGGGCTGATTACCAGATCTTAAAGTAAATAGGCTAAAAGGGAGACAGGCACTTAAGACATGTTTGTTTTCACTTCTAACTTTTAACCATATCATAACCTTCTGCACTTTTTCTTTTGGCTTCAGCTGGTCTACCACAAAATGTATCTTTCTGTCAAGCATGCAGGGTAATTTTAAGAAGGCTGAAAATGCCAGGAAAGAAAGTAAAAATTAAATAAATCTCAGGCAAATTTAAAAAATGTTTCTTTTTAGGCAAAGAGTATATAAAGCTGTTTTAAAACAAGTAATTGATGTAACAAGTGTAAAGTCTTTTACTTTGTTTGCTTAACACCTGCTGGAGTATCACTTAATGTTACCGATTTATACAACATCTCTGAAGGCTCAGTAGTCTTTGATATAACCTGTGCCTAAAAGAAAAATCACTCAATTCACCAAATTGAAAATGAATGGTCAAAACAATCAATCTCTTCCTACCAAATCCCCAATGTGAAGCCATCACTTCTTCACCCATGCAAGAAAATGCTTTGAAGTCAGTGCAACAAAAACCATTCCCCAGACTCTCCAGCCCAGGACAAGTACATCTGTGCCTGATATTTCAGACAGCTCCTGGGGAAGGGGCATT